>NC_047082.1:9933418-10233418 GCF_902459465.1 Asterias rubens
AAAGTAAAACATTTTCTTCAAACAACATAGAATAAATTAAATGAAATGAAATTATTTTGGATGAGTTAATGACTTCTATACTATTGGTATTTCTTGGTAGGATTGTCAGCACAATACGACGGGACCCCACTGTGAGTTCTGCGCCGCTGGATTCTATGGTTTCCCACTCCAGGGAACGTCAACTGACTGTCGGCAATGTGCATGTCCGCTCCTCAATCCAAAAAATAAGTAGGTTTATGTATGATAACAAAATTAAAGATGCTATGTCAACCCTTAAGCATAAAAACTTGCTTAGCACAACAAATTTTGCTTAGCAAAAATATGTTACCAGCCAGAAGACCAAACAGTTTCCACTGCTGCGAGTGATACCCCAGTCATTTCTTGCTTACCCAAGAAAGTTGCTAAGCAGAATCTTCTGCTTAACAGCTTTATGAAATTTGGCCCTGGTGTATAGACGATGTGATCTATGTTTACATTCAAACCGCCCTCTGTTGACAAAACACTGTGTGCGACATGTTCCGCTGGGCAAAAAGACGCGTAGTCATGGTAAGATTGCATACACTTTCTAGCTGGCTGACAAAACAACAAGGTTTTGCCCGGCGGTATGTGCGCGAATCATGTTATGGTTTTCGAGTGACGTCAGAGGTCACATCGTCTATAGATCGATCACTTCTAAGGCATTTTCTGTATTGTTGCTGCTGTCTATAAACCAGCAGTCAAAATAATTATAATAATAATAGTAACAAATTCTTATAAAGCGCCTTTCACAATAACCGTCTCAATGCGCGTTTACATTTAGTGCCTATAATCCTAAATAAGTTTCTCATGTTTGATGAGTCATATGTTTTTCTCCAACTTTGTCGTATTGGCTTAATTTCTTTTCCAGTTTCAGCCCTAGCTGTGTGTTTGATATCAACTTTGGCTATGTATGCGAGGATTGCCCAGTTGCATTCACAGGCCCAAGATGTGAGCGGTAAGGGGTATAGATTTCAAGGGCTTATGAATGTGTTTTTTTTATTTAGTCAAAATTGTTGAGACCAATTAAGAAGTTAATGATGAGAGGTCCATTTGATCCACAAAGTATAAATTTTAAGGGCTTATGAATGTTTCTATAGCTATTCAAAATGTTTAGACCAATTGAGTTATAACGAGAAGTCCCCTCAATCCAGAAAGTGAAAGTAGTAGTCTTGGCGATTTCCGTACTTTCCGCCACAGTAAAAGTTAAAATTTTAGAAATGAGAAGTCACCCAAATTCTGAAAAACTTACTCAGCACAAAATATTATTTAGAATTAATTCACGCTTTCCACAAGCCTGATTCCCTTTGAACAACGTCTCTGTTTTCTTCCCCGTTCTAAGATGTGCTGACGGTCACTATGGTAACCCTCTGGAAGTGGGAGGAGTTTGTCAACCTTGTGCATCTTACTGTAACAATAACATCAATCCGGACATCCCTGGTAGCTGTAACACGTTTACCGGTGAATGCTTGATATGTATTGACGATACGACGGGATTCCGCTGCGAATATTGCCGAGATGGCTTCTTTGGGGATGCTGTGGTGGCGAAGAACTGTCAAGGTATTTTTTGTGCATTTTGTTTTGTATGTGAATGAAATTTGAAAGAAAGGGAGCATAAAGGATCAAACCCTTGTGCTTTTTTTCAATCTCCAAGACAAAAGAGACAATATAAGTTATACGATTTTATTTTTAAGTAGGATTTGAAACTTTGCATGGTGGAAGTAAGATATAGAAAAGTTTGCAGTAACACCATGTAATAACAATCTCTCAATGAGTTGGGGTGGTTCTGAAAAGAACCGTTGGATTAACTCGACGTTTCGATCAGTATGCTCTGATCGTCTTCTGTTTTTATTTTTATTTTTTCAATATAATAAATCAATCATTCAGGCTACATAACTTGCTGAATTGGTTTTTTGTTCTGGCCAAAATAAAAAATACAGGAAAATTGAGTTGCCTTTTTTTCACTTAAAACAATTGTTACCCCCGTTAAAATTATTTATTTTTCTGTGTGACTGAATATCCCATAGCTTGCTACTGTGATAGTTTAGGAGCATTCACTTCATACTGCGACCGTGAAACTGGACAATGTGACTGCAAGGCCAACGTAATTGGAATTCCGTGTGATCAGTGTGCTGTAAGTAAACCAATATATGTTACCTTTGATTTCTTAAAGGCAGTGGACACTATTGGTAATTACTCAAAATAATTATTAGCATAAAACCTTTCTTGGTGACGAGTAATGGGGAGAGGTTGATGGTATAAAACATTGTGAGAAACGGCTCCCTCTGAAGTGCCATAGTTTCCGAGAGAGAAGTAATTTTCCTTGAATTTGATTTCGAGACCTCAGATTTAGAACTTGAGGTCTCGAAAGCAACTATCTAAACGCACACACCTTCGTGTGACAAGGGTGTTTTTTTCTTTCATTCATATCTCGCAAGTTCGATGACCAATTGAGCTCAAAGTTTCATCGGTTTGTTATTTTATGTATATGTTGAGATACACCAACTGTGAAGGCTAGTCTTTGACAATTACCAAAAGTGTCCACTGCCTTTAAGATTTCCAACCTTCCGGCCAGAGTTCATATGCAAGGCAGTTCTTTTTAGAACTGAATTCCAAAAAATCTACTTCTCAGCAGTTGAATGAATAGCAAGACAAGTTCTCTAAAGAACTTAATCTACCTGGCAAGTAGATATCCCGCAAACCACATATACAACAGTTCTTATTACCGAAAAGTTCTTCAAGAATTAAATGCCAAAATCAGTTTATCATATATCTCGTTTTTTAAGAAGGAGCATTTTTAAACTGGGTTTATTTTTCTAGGCTCTGATATTTCTATAATTTATATTATTCCAGGTTATTATTACTAAAGTCTTGATGTCAACTTACTTGGTGAATAGATTACCCCCTCCAAATTGAGTATTTTAAGCGACAAAAATGTTAACTTTTTACAAAGTTTTGCACATTTTTTTCTGTACAAACAATTGCAAATACATCTGTAAAAATTCACATTATAAGTTCGTTAAAGACAGTGGACACTATTGGTAATTGTCAAAGACCAGTCTTCTCACTTGGTGTATCTCGACATATGCATAAAATAACAAACCTGTGATAATTTGAGCTTGATTGGTCGTCGGAGTTGCGAGATAACTCAGAAAGAAAAACACCCTTGTCACACGAAGTTGTGTGCTTTCGATGCTTGATTTGGAGACCTCAAATTCTAAACTTGAGGTCTCGAAATCCAATTCGTAGAAAATTACTTCTTTCTCGAAAACTACGTCACTTCAGAGGGAGCCGTTTCTCACAATGTTTTATACTATCAACCTCTCCCCATTACTCGTTACCAAATGAGGTTTTATGCTGATAGTTATTTTGAGTAATTACCAATAGTGGCCACTGCCTTTAAGTGTCAACATTGTGAATTTTTTTTATCATATTCAAATAAATATTAAAACAATTTGAGATTGATGCATTAAACAAATTGGTGATTTTTAAAGTTTGTTGATGGAAAGCACAAGTCATATAGCCATATTCACTTTTGACAATTGTTTTTTTACATAGCAATCGACTGATCAAACAAAATCAGTGGAATCACCATTATATATTTAGAATAATTACCGTTTTCATACAAAGATCTTCAGTTGAATTTCTTGTTTCATTTTACCCTCATATAGCGAGGTTACTGGAATCTGGAGTCCACACTGGGCTGCCAGACATGTGACTGCAATCCCGTCGGCTCATTGGATAAGTATTGTGATGTCATCAGCGGACAGTGTCGATGTAAGCCGGGCGTAACGGGAATGCGATGCAGCGAGTGTGAGTTTGGTTTCTGGAACTTCAGTCAGACAGGATGCCAGGGTAAGTGAAGATAGAGTCAACCTGTTTGCTTTTACATACAATCATATTGAATTAATCACATTTAACATGTTCCCCCTTATTTTTGGAATTATAATCTTAACTATTTTTTTGCATTTATACCCTCGGTCCATTTGGTTGGTAAGTTGTTTGCAACAGCTGATTTTATTTTCTGGATTATAATCTTGAGACATTGTAGTGAACCCCTTTCTTACCTAGCGTGTACTGGGTTATTTTACTTCGCTAAACACACGGAACCTACGTCTTTTCCTTCCATCCAAAGTAGAACAGACAGGCACGCCAAAGTCTCACCAAACCAAATAGATTAGGAGCGACTCTAGGTCGACCCAAATAACTTTTTGTTCCAGACAGGTGAACTTAACATAACATTTACAAGTTCGACATCTGAAACCAAGGAGCTCCAGAGTCGTTTTGAACGACTGCAACAGTCGGTCTTTGGACTTCTAGCGCGTCCAGTCACTCCTAACTGTTTCAGACGTCAAACTTTTCATGTACTTAATTCAGAATTTGGTTTGGCACGACTCTTGAGAACCTGTCTGAAACGGGTGTTTCTCAAAATGTCTGAAATGAGCAATGGCGATTGATGGAGTTTAATGGAGAATAAATTGATTATTTCTTTGTTTTGTTCTTCTTCCACACAGCTTGTGAGTGTCAATTGGGCAGTAAATGGTGTAACTCCATTACTGGTCAGTGCACCTGCCCACCTAATACTGTAGGTCAGCAGTGCGAGAGGTGTGATCAAGACCACTGGGGTTATGATATATACACAGGATGCAAGGTATGTTGGTGATGCTGTTCCTAACCCTATTAAACAGGGCAGGGGCAGGGGCGGGGGAGGGGGCAGGCGCCAGGGGCGGGGAGGGGGCCAGCAAGATAGGGCAGGGATTGTCTGACATTTTTTTTGCATAAAAAATAAAAAATACATTTAAATATATGGAAGTACCAAAATTAAGACTGTGCACACATATTGATCATTTTTTGCTTGCAGAGTAGGCTTGAAAAAAAAAAATGAAACCAAGGAAGGGCTGGAAGTAAGGGGGAAAAAAGGGGGAAAATGCTTTTTGGAAATATGGCCAGGATGATTAAAACCCCGTTGGATGACATCAATCAATGCATTAAGCGGTTTCAAGTTTATTTTCAAATTGTGCAGACCATACCCCCCTCTAAGAAAAAGTGTCTGTTGAATGGGCTTGATTTGTAGTGATATCCCTGTAATTGGAAACTATTATTTAATCATTTTCATTTGATTTGTCTGTTAAGTTGAACAAAAACTAATGATATGTTTTTGTTTTGTTTATCAGCCGTGTAACTGTAGTACAGCAGGTTCATCAGCATCTCAATGTGATCCGACTAATGGTCAATGCAGGTACAAACACAGTTCTAATTTATTTTATTCTATTTATTTATTTCAAACAACATCCACAGCACAATCGCCAAAAATGGATGGACAACATTTTCAGTAATTAACAATAAAATACCATAGAAAGTACACAATAGATTTATAACTAACACTATATCATAACAATTGACTAGAAGACACAGGCTCACGCCTGGGCAGCCGTTCCTCACATGGGCTCGATTTAGGATGATAGAAACATGAACATTATTATAAATATTGACTTCGTGGGGACATTCAAGTAAACTTTAAAGTACTGGTGGTGACTTTGAATATTAGAGATAAGCACATATATTTAGTCCTTCAATATGCATTGCAAACACTCAAGTTTCTCAGAGCCAGAACAAAACCTACTTTTTTGAACTTTGAATATGAGAGATAAGCTCAAAAGTTTTTGATTTGTTTTTGTTTTGTTTGGTAAACTAGCTGCATGAAGAAGTTTGTCGGACAGAAGTGTGACGAGTGTCCGTTTGGCTATCGCGATTACCCGCGCTGTAAACGCTGTAAATGTGATGGGATAGGACGGGACCCTGCATCCTGCCAGAATGGAATGTGTTCCTGCGCTGATGATGGCCAATGTGTCTGCAAGGTAAGGACCTGTATTGAGCTCTCGAAACTTGATACTTGTTTGAATCGGGGAAGGGTGAGGGGGGAAGGGGGGAACCTCACCAATTATTTATCTTGTTCTTTTATTTCTAATGATTATAATGAAATGGGGTGGAACAAAGAATGGTTTATTTGAGCGAGATTTGAACAAACAACCTCCACAAATGCGTCCCCTTAAGGTTATCCCTTGGCTGCGGCTTCCCAGGTTGTATCATAAATGTATGTGTGATCCCTGGCTACACTGCATCTAACGGTTTTCAAAGTGGCACCCTCAAATAGAGATATTGACAAAGATAATAATTTTGAGGTTAGTGGTTCAAATCCTGCCCTAGTCTACTTTTCTTTGTTCAACCTTTAATCAAATCAAATTTGTGTTTATTCTTTTTTTTTTTTTCACTTCCTAACAGGAATTGTAACCAATTTAACTTTTTGGAGGTTGAACATTTAACTTCTGACAACATTTCTTTCCCCAGCCAGTTTCTCTTGTGGTTTATTTTTTGTATTTTTTTCCCAGGCCAATGTGAGGGGGAGGAAATGTGACAAGTGTCAAGCCAACAGTTTTAGTCTGCAGCCGGCGTTATCTGAAGGCTGCACTAGCTGCTTCTGCTTTGGAATCACTGATGACTGCCGACAAACTAACTACGTCAGGAAACAGGTCATATACCTCTCTGCGCTCTTTATGATAAATAATAGTAATAATAACAAAACCGTATTTATTTATTTAGCGCAATACGAATTGGCATTCCTCAAAGCGCTAAACAGCAAAATGAAAAGCATTACAAGAAAACAAAAACTTATATATTCCCCAATTAAAGCCCAAAACAAATAATTATAAAATTAGGCCAGACCAGCGGTTACCTAAATGAAACCATTAACAATACTACAAACAAAGATTAGTTTGTTAGAAAAAAAGTAGGGCCTCACTGAAACTTGTTTAAAGTGTTTGGGCAGACCTTGGTAGAGAAATGCAATAAATAAATTGTACCTGTAAAAATAACCTGTGTAAACCTCATTTAAAAGGTGGTCGTGTTTTTGAGATGTCACCGAAAATCTGGAGTGATTATGTCACGACACAGGACAAAAAATCTGCCATTGGAATACTCAATCTGAGAAACATTTACTTGTTGTCATGTATCTCAGATTAACATTTTGGGGGATAAAAAGTGAAATCTTTTTCCATAACTGCAGTATTTCAAAGTGATTAATTTCTCAAAATGCATTTTACTATCCCAGGAGTTTTCTAAGGTTTAGCAATTTAGATGTGAAAAACTTAACCAAAAGCGGCCTAAAGTGCAACTCTCTTCATTTGGGAGAGTTAGGTGTTAATATTGATGTATGGTCCCCAGGGAGCTGAGAAAGATTACAATACTAGACTAAAGCACATTAATGTGTGGTGAAGAGGTTTTCAACTAGTGGTTTAAACCCGCCGAGGCCTGGTGCTTGATAATTTTACCGAGACGAAGTCGAGGTTAATTATCTGCGGGTTTAAACCACTAGTTGAAAACCGATTCAACACACTTTGATTCCCATTCATAAATACCTTTTCGGTCAAAAAACATCAACACTTTTTGGTCAAAATGTAAAATAAATGCAAAAATTATAATTGTTCAATGATTTCTTTCAACACAACACCCCTCAAGCTATGAAATGGTAAGGCCCTCGAGTAAACAACTCCTTATAAGGAGATTGCTGTGTGCGTCGCACGTATCGCGTGACGTGGCACAACTGTTCCAGCCGTTGCTCTCGACCAATAGGAATGAAGAAACTGTCTTATAAGCACATTGCAAGCTCGCGTGTCACGCACATGTTTCAACACTTTTTACTGGTGTTATATCATCCGTTCAAACACCCCCACGTGATGCCCTCTCGACCAATCAGAATGGATAAACTGTCTAAGGTATTTATGAATACAAATTGTTGTATAAAACACGCTTTATAAGAAATATTTATTATTATCTTTAAACAGCTACGGATGTCTTCTCGAACCAATGACTTTTCCGTCAGCGATGTATTTCACAGTGTTCCTACACAACGAGGAGTGACGTTCACCACGGAGCGTGTTGATCTCAACGCTACAGAAGCTTTTATTACTCTCAACGTACAGGAACTATATTGGAATCTACCCATTGCTTTCATTGGGAACAAGGTAAGATTCTTGAAACACTTTGTTTTATTTTTTATTTTGCTCATCGAAATGACCTTGACCTAGTTTCTTCAAATTTTATAAGTATCACATTTTGAATATTATCATATATCATTATATTTCACATAATTTGCTCTCCGAAAAATCTACTCTGCGGTAGAACATACACAAGACAAGATCTCACAAGAATCTACCTAGCAAGAAGATATACACATTGTGTTACTGCAAACCAAATATACGATAATTTACTTTGTTGTGAATTTTACTGTGTGAAGATTTAGTTTTGTTTAACAGTTCTTGTAAAAATGTTGAGCTAAGCATAATTTTAGTTGCTTATATATGTTATCACTTTTTATAGGTGTCTGAGAACTGACGAAGGATATTTTGAAAAGTTTACCGGCACTCAAAAAATTTGATCCACCAATTAATTTTCTATTTTTGTCTCTGTTTTACTTAGATTTTCACTGAGATGCATTTTTTTCTCTCTACGCACTAGGTGTCTTCATATGGAGGGTTTCTTAACTTCACCGTTGCATACCGATTAAGACCGCCGACTGTTACCCCGTTAGAATCAACCATAGACATCAAGATTCTTGGGACTCGTTACTCAATCATCATGGACATCCCTGAACCTCCTCAAGACGATCATCAAGCAAGGAGTTTCAAACTTCTAGAGGTATAAGGGAACCCTCTCAGACAATCTGTTTTTGATTTTGAATTGATTTGAAATGTCAATTTTGTTTTATTCTTATACAAGAAGCAATAATGGTTAAAGGAACACGTTGCCTTGTATCGGTCGAGTTGGTCTGTGAAAAGCGTTTGTAACCGTTTGTTATGAAATGCATATGGTTAGAAAGAGGTTTTGAAAGTAGAATACAATGATCCACACAAACATGCCTCGAAATTGCACGGTTTTCCTTTTACCTCGTGGACTAACACGGTCGGCCATTTATGGGAGTCAAATTTTTGACTCCCATAAATGGCATATGCATTTTATAACAAACGGTTGCAAACGCTTTTTATAGACCAACTCGTCCGATCCAAGGCAACGTGTTCCTTTAAGTTCCTTGCTTCTCTTGGTAGATGTCATCAAGGACCAGTATCTTCGCTTGGTGTATCCCAACATATTTTGTGTAAAATAACAAGCCTGTGAATTTTTTGGGCTCAATTGGTCATCAAATTTACAAGAGAATTATGAAAGAAAAAACATTCTTGCTTTGAATCATGTCCTTTCAGATGCCAGAGAAAGGCTCCTTGCTTGAAGACTTTCTCAGACTCAATTTGGGGTCTTTTTTCTTCCTCTTCTTTTTTGAAACAGGACACTCATTTATGATGTTCAAAGGTTTAACATACACTTTCATAAGTTCACTTTTACTTTAGGTAAAGTAAATGTTGAATCAACTTTTTAAAATAACTTGTACAAATTTGATGCTTTCATTGTCAAGAGTGAAAAACCTTAAGAGTACTTTAACCATTTTAGCTTTTGGAAAAGTATATGTTGAATCAACTTAACAAAAATTAATGGTACAAATTTGATGCTTTCATTTTCATGGGGAAGCAATTTTAGGGTACTTAAAAAAATAGATTGTTATTTTTGTACTTTGCTTTATTTCTCAGCACAATTTCCGACTCCAGCCATCTGGAAGACAACCGACTAGAGAGGAGTTTATGATGGTCCTTCAAGACATCAAAGCTTTTCTCATAAGAGCCACTTATGGACCAGACACTGTCTCCGCTCTGTGAGTAAATCTTAGACATTCGATTACTTTCCCTATGTCATCAGTAAGGAAGCTTAGTGTCACATAAAAAAAAACTTTTCCAGTGCTGAGGATTCTGTTCCTAAATGAATTCTTGAACTCCAGGGGTTTACCAAAACATGTTATAATGCCATCATTCCTTCATACCTCAGAATTTGTATCCAAGTTTCATATTGTTTTTGTTAACGGTGAATCTCACCCCTGCAATTTGCATAACTACCAATCCTGATAGCTTTCTATTTGTGTTTTCATAAAAGCTTGGTATGGATTGATTTACAGAATTGATGATGTAGTGTTGGAAACTGCTGGTCCATCAAGGGGTGACATCAGTGGTGAGCAAGCGATAGGAGTAGAACAGTGCGATTGTCCAACTGGGTACACAGGGCTGTCATGTGAGGTAAACACTCAAACGTCTTGAAAAACCAAGGGGTGCGTTTTCGTGGCTGTATACCACCAATAACTGATTCTAACTAATAACTGTTTCGGTCATCGGCCTATTATTTAACCAATGGCAAATTCAACCAAACACTTATTGTTTACGACCGCTAAAACGCACCCCTAAAGATCATGACCAATATCTTAAATGTGGACATCTAAAAGTTTGCGGTAACCTTATATCTCCCCTTGAGCTGTGTTACTTCTCCAGACAAAAATAACTTTTAAATCAGCTTTTTTTCCTGAAGACAAACAGTTCAAACCCTTTTCGTCTGACTTACTCACCCACCCAAAACGAGAATGGTAACAGAACCTTCACAGTCACTGCAGCAAGGGAGTGGAACAATCTACCCGTTTTGTTCAAAATGCCAACTGAACCGACCATTCAAGAAGACGATTAAAACGTATCTCTTTCAGCATTAATCAATTTATTGAAGTGGATTTGACTTCAATTAACTTATTTATTTTCTTTACTTGTTGAACATTGTTAGCACTGTGATTTTGTTTACTAAGCAATAAGACTGGATCATGTTTTTTCCAGTTTGTTAATGCAACGTTTTTGTTTATTTCCCCCAGCGTTGTGATGCAGGTTACTTTAGGCTGGCTGAAGGGGAGTTTCTGGGTAGATGTCGTCCCTGTGTCTGCTTTGGCCATTCAGACACATGTGATGACAAAACTGGGCAGTGTGAGGTAACGTCACTACAGACCATGTGAACTTTGTTTACAATAAGTGTGACCTTGTACATTCTTAGAGTATTCTGGCAGGCAAGATACTACACTAGTCCCACGGGAAAGTTGACACATTTGTGTCATAATTTCCACATAAAACCAAGAGTTATGAAAGTAAAAGTTGGACAAGTTTTGAGATGTGCCCCTTTCATCATATAAAAAGTTGACAAGAATTAGACAGTGCACTCTCCATAAAATATAAGATTTAATGTTTTCTTTCATTGAGCTGTGTACAAATCGTGCCTGCAGGAAGTCCAGCCTCTGTGGCTCTTTTGTAAACATGTGATGTCACAGGTCACATCGTCCATAAGTTATAATATTAATTTGGATAAATGGAAACTTGCATCGGGGAAAGATCCTATAGAATTCGAACGGCCTCTAGCTACTGGCCGAATAGGATTCAAACTGCCTCTAGCTACAGGGCATTCTCGGTGGTGTATAGTTGGTAAGAAACTGCTCTAGATTTGCAAAGGTCAAGGGTTTTAATCCCGCCAAAGTAATATGTCTGTGATTTTTTTCACAGAGCTCGGGAAAGTACTGAGTATTCAGTGCTAACACACATCGGTGTATGGGTAAAAACCAAAATTAATAGTCTTATCCCCGATGCAAATTTAACATCTCTTATATCGTTGCGGTACCTGCTGCATAGGACTCGAACTGCCTCTAGCTACCGGGCAACCTTGGTAGTCTAGTTGGTAAGACACTACTCTAGAATTGCAAAGGTCGTGGGTTTGAATCCCTCCCAAGTAATATGACTATGATTTTTTTCCACAGAGCTCGGGAAAGTACTGAGTATTCAGTGCTTACACACATCAGCGTATGGGTAAAAACCAAAAATAATTTTTGTTCAACAAAAACTTTGTGAAAAGGAGTGAAATGAAATCATTTATACATTAGATTCATACATTATGATTATTTTGTATTTTTTTGTTACTCAGGACTGCCAGCACAACACAACAGGGCAACAGTGTAATCTTTGTGAGGATGGTTTCTATGGCGATGGGACAGCAGGCACGTCTACAGACTGCACTCAGTGTGCCTGCCCGTCACTAGACGCCGATAATAAGTAAGGCTTATGTTGAATGGGCATCAAGGAAACTTAAAAAGACTTGGAAATTTAAAAAGGGAACATTTTAAAACACAGTAGAAGAGATAAAAAATACTACAGATTATTTAAAGGCACTGGGGTGGATTTCACAAAGGTAGTCCTAACTTAGGACTAGTCCTAGGCAATGCTAAGAGATAGGACCAGTCCTAAGTTAGGATGAGTTACTGGTCCTAACTTAGGACCAGTCCTATCTCTTAGCATTGCTTAGGACTAGTCCCAAGTTAGGACTACCTTTGTGAAATCGACCCCTGCACACCTTTGGTAATTGTCAAAGACAAGTATTCTCACTTTGTGTTTCCCAATGTGTGCATATAAACCCCAAAATCTGCGCCAATTTTGACTCAATTGGTCATCGAAGTTGCAAGCGAATAATGAACAACAAAAAATCACCCTTTTTGCACAAATTTGTGTGTTTTCAGCAGTGCCTAATGAAAGGCTTCAGGCATGAAGTCTTTTAATATTTGAGTGAAAGTTTCCTCTTTCTCAAAAACTATGTTACTTCAGAGGGAGCCAATTTTCACAATATCAACAACTCATCACTGCTCATTGCCAAGTAGGTTTTTATGCTGACACTTATTTTGAGTAATTACCAATAGTGTACAGTGCCTTTAAAACTTGTTTTTTTCCCCTTCCGAACAGTTTCAGTTCAACCTGTGTTTTAGACTCAGTGGACGGCAGACACACTTGCACTGACTGTCAGCCAGGCTACGTCGGCAGATATTGTCAAAGGTAAGATTTACATTTAACATGTTTATAGACAGTAAATGGTACAATTGTGTCAACAAAGCCAATTATTGGATAGGATTTGAACTGGTAATACAATACTCTCTGCTAACCCATAAAATTGGGCTATGTCATCTTTTTGACAGGTTTCTTTTGTTGTATTTGGAACATCAAGGGAACTCATTTAGTGAAATGAATACTATTTGGCAAAAAGAAATACGAGAAAGTACTCGTTGCAAATGTGACGAGGCTCTTTTCTTTTGCTCTCTTGTTCTCAGTTGCGATGATGGTTACTACGGCAACCCGAACACCCCCGGCGGTACCTGCCAGTCATGTGACTGTAACGTCTTTGGCTCAGTGTCCACAATCTGCGACAAGGGGACCGGGCTGTGTTTGTGTACGGAGGGAGTTACCGGTGAAAACTGCGACCAGTGCGATGAAGGATCGGGATATGTTGTCACGGAAACAGGATGCTCATGTAAGGATTGAAAAAATGTTTTCACTTTGATTCTAGAGTAAAACAGCCTAACTTGAAAAATGACACTTTGAGAAAAGCAAGTATTAAGAAGATGTTTTGCCGTAAAGAAATTGCTCAAAACTTATTATTAGATGTATTAAATATTTTCATTATTATATTCATTTAATTATTATCGAAACTTTGAAATGAAAAAAATATACATATATGAAAAATAAAAAAGAATTTACCCAGAATTTATCTTATAAAAGAAACCAAAATGTTTGAGTGAGACTGTGTTGCCATGGAAGGGCCAAACAGATTAACATTACATCAGTTTATTTTGAAAATAATAATAATAATAAGATGAGTTTTTAAACTGTTCTTGAATATGTTGAGTGATTTGGAGAGTTTCACAGTTCCCGGTAGGGAGTTCCGAAGCCTCGGTGCTGATCTCTAAAAACTTCTCTGAAAAAGTTCTTGTTTTATTTGTCCAGCTTGTTATAACAACTGCACCGGTCTTTTGCTTACGGACCTTGATGATTTGGATGAACTTATGCTGGCTATTAACGTCTCCAAGATCCTCGTTGCACCATGGGGAAGACTTCAAGAGATTGAAAATGCTACAAAGCGTTTCAAGGTAATAGCGAGGTTTAGCTGCACGTTACGCAAGCAAATATGTGATAGTGGACGTCAAAAAGTTGTGCTGTTTCTAGGTGATGTCGCCACTTTGGGCTTATTGCATGCTCACGTACATACATGACGTGAAAAATGGTAACTTCACGTATGCTTAAAGCATGAGATTTTAACTACACAATTTTCTGACGTTCACGCGGATTGTGCAGCTAAACCTCCCTAATAAAAGAACATCTCTGCACTCTTCCTTCCCCTCTCTCCCACACCCATAAGATCGAAGAAAACATAATAGGTTTGTTTGGGTGTCACAATTCAAACATCTTTTGGTTATGGGGGCAGATTTAGAACAGTAATTTTGTCTGTAAACTGGCATTCTACCAGCTGAACTATCTAGTCCCCACGTTGTCTCCCTATTTGTTCAACCCCAAATCATTTTAGAAATTTACCCAGTTTGGAGAAGTTTGAGATAAGACCTGGGGCCATTTGTTGTTTTTGTTTTGCAGGAGAAAGTCTTGCGCTACCAAGAAACCCTGAATGCCACAGAGAAAAGTCTTCTCAGGCATCTTGACATCAGCGCCCTACAGGAGGAGGCGGATAAGCTTGAAACCAAAGTAAGAAATAATCACTTACAAAATCATACCAAGAGACCGCTTTATTTCTCTTGTCATACAAAGTATCCATTCATTCATTCATTCATTCATTCATTCATTCAGTAACATTTATTTCAATGCTGTCATTTAAAGGCAGTGGACACTATTGGTAATCACTCAAAATAATTATTAGCATAAAACCTTTCTTGGTGACCAGTAATAGGGAGAGGTTGATGGTATAAAATATTGTGAGAAATGGCTTCCTCTGAAGTGCCATAGTTTTCGAGAGAGAATAATTTTCCACGAATTTGATTTTGAGACCTCAAGTTTAGCTCAAAATCAACTATCTAAACGCACACAACTTCGTGTGACAAGGGTACTTTTTCTTTCATTATTATCTCGGGAGTTCGGTGACCGATTGAGCTCAAATTTTCACAGGTTTGTTATTTAATGCATATGTTGAGATACAACAAGTGAGAAGACTGGTCTTTGACAATTACCAATAGTGTACACTGTCTTTAATACAATAATGCACATTTATTAGTTTTGTGTTTGTGCAGAAAAAAGTTTTAGTTTGAGTAATTTTCAAATTCTAATCATTCCTTTTTCCATTTTTTATTAGAGCAATAAGAGTGTTGATGTTGCACACATACTGAACATGGAGACAATGAAAACCGCTGGACGAGCGTTGGAAATTGAAGCTAATTTCACTGCAATATCTCAGCACATACAAGGTATTGTATCTCAAATAAAAGCTTCTCAACTGTTTGCTTTTCTTCTATTTTTTTAATCTTGTTTATTTCACTCATGATGAATAGAAATATACAATAGACCTTATGCACATGATGTCATATCAGAAGGGCGCCCTCACTTAGAGGTCGAAAAGCAGCCGTGCATTGGCCGGATCCATGGACTGCGCGTACATATCTGTGCGTTTTGATGTTTCATCATTGTTTTGCCGTTAGGATGACAGCTGGATGACGTCAATGCGTAAGGTCAATTACACATTGAAAAGACAAAAGGGGCGTTAGAGAACAATATTTGCCAAGAATGAAAATGGGCAACTTTTCAGCTTTTTCGTTAAATAAAAGTCCATAGATAAACAAAACAAAAAAGTTATTTTGCTGGGCCATTTTGTTTTTGCAATTCCAAAGCTGAATGTCTAATAACAAGATTAATATCCGTTGTGGACATTAATGAAATTATAAACCAATTACCGACAAGTTTTTTACCAAGGTTAATAATAATCTAAAAAAGTTGACAAATGAAAGGAGTACGAACATTCTTACTATGTATATATATATTATATACTTTTTTAATAGATGTTAAATTTGCATCGGGGATAAAGAAAACAAGTTTTTGGTTTTTACCCATATACACCGATGTGTGTAGCACTGTATAATCAGTACTTTCCCGAGTCCTGTGAAAAAAAGTCTAGAGCAGTGTCCTACCAACTAGACCACCGAGATTGCCCGGTAGCTAGAGGCAGTTCGAATCCTATGATAATTAAAATTAATGTACATAATGGTTATTTTGAGAAAATTTGAGAAAAAATTTTGAGAAAAAATTTGAGTCCTCCTTTCTTCTGGTTAAAGCACACAGAGATAATTTTGTTGCATTTTCTCGTTGTTTTTCTCTGTAGAAATTGTGCGTGAAATACACAGCACTCAGGAGGAGCTTGGTATGGAGCTATCCCTGGACGAGTCGGCCTTACTCTTGGTCAAAGCACATCAGATCCTCATGGAAATACGAGACAGAGATTTTGAGGCGGCTCAAGTCTCAGCTGAACAAGAAGTCTTGTAAGATTTTGATTTGATCCCTATTTTTTGATTTGAATAGATAAAGAGAATGTTACTTTTGGCTTTACCCTTACACTGGTGTGTGTTAGCTCTGTATACTCAGTTTTTTTCCAGAGTTGTGTGAAAAAAAAATCACAGGTGTATTACATGGGTGGGAATCGAGCCCCAATAAGTAACATAACAAAAAAGTGTACCACTTTGCATTTGTCACATTAGCAGCTTTGACCAAATTATATCACTTAAATTTAATAGTTTGCCTAGACAGAATAAACCATATTAGAAAATGATATCAGTTGTTACATTTATTATCAGTGAGTTCCTAGGTTGAAATATGTTTTTTAATTGATCATCAAAACTGCGATGAAGGCACTGCACACCTTTATTAACTCTCACTTGGTGTATCACAACATATACATAAAATAACAAACCTGTGAAAATTTGGACTCAATTGATCATTTAAGTTGCAGGAGAATAGACAAAAAAAGACACCCTTGTTCCCCAAAAAGGCTTCAGGCCTGAAGTATTTTAATATTTGAGTGAGAAATTACCACTTTCTCAAAAACAACGTTTTTCAGAGGGAGCCGTTTCTCACAATGTTTTATACTCTCAACAACTCTGCATTGCTTGTTGAGTAAACACCAACTGTGTTCAGTGCCTTTTATTCACGATGTCCTCATTATTTGTACCTTCTAGAGAAGCCAATAAGACTCTGTTCAAAGCGATGCATCTCTTGGATGACTTCATCGATCTCCAATCACTGATCGACCACACCTACTCAGACATCTCAAACTTTACCAAGAAATTGGACTTTCTGATTGCCGAGAGCCGGATTGCCAACAGAAAATCAGATAATGCCAGCGATATCAACAGATTAAGTGATGTACTGATGATGTTGATTAAGGTATTTATTGTGTTTGTTTATTTTGTATTTTTAATTTCAACTGTTTGGCCCATTCAGGGTTACCTTTGTTCCCCTATGGGTACTGAAGTATGAGTACGTATGGACTCAAATAGAGATGCAGACTACGAATATTCTTGATTCTTCTGACAACACGAAGGCTGCTTTTATTATTCTAACATCAGCCACAAGCAAGAGTCGAGGTTGAACAACATATACCTCCGCCCATAAAATAAAACCCTCTTTTATGAGCTAGGTCTGGGAGGGAACATCTTTTTTGATGACAATTTTTTTTACTTTTGCCCTTCCCTGGACGGCCTGTGCTTGTTTTATTGTTTTTCCGAATAAATAAATAAATAAATAAAATAAGTAAAATATACATGTTATCAGCTTGTACAATGATAAAATTAACATTAAACAGTAAAACAAAAGAGAGAGCAAACTGCTTTCAATGTAACTTTATAAAAATGCTTTTCTAAAAAATATAGCCACCAAATCTAGGAAACACTAATCTGGTTATTTAAAAGTTTAAAGCGACTGATGCTGCCCTTAATTGAAACGGTATCATTTTGATAATCATTTTTAATAATCATGCATGTGTATAAACTAGGAGGGGGAAATTAATTTCTCGACCTGGGGTATGGCCCATAGAATTCCCCCTTTAGTTTTGTGCATACAGTGCAAATTATGGACAGTTCTTTTGGAAAACTAAACCATTTTTTGTTTGTGTTTTGGTGCAGAAATTGCAAAGGTTATCATTTATTGGAGTGCTAAGTGCTAACCTTACAAAGTGTTTCTTACCACAGTTTTAAAAAAGAGAGGTTTGCGGTAACACGATGTAAATATGTATTTTTGAGTAGTGTTGGTTCTCAAAAGAACCGATTCATTAACCACTGGTTCTTTTCAGTATCAATGCAAATCATAATAAGATATTTACATGGTGTTACCGCAAACCTCTCCTAACTTCCACCATGCAAAGTTTCAAATCCTACTTAATACCGGTTTTGTTCTAATCTTGAGACTTATTATTATTTTTGTCCAGAACGCTACTACTGAAATGTCTATTCTTGATGATTTGAGTGGAGCAGCCATCACTACAGGAAGGGAAACCATTCTGGCAGCGTGGGACTTACTTGCTCGAGCTAACTATTCAGGAGTTGTGAGTCTAAAGTGCTCTTCACACGACAGCAATTTTAACAGTGGTCCCTTGCTGAATTTTAGCACTGTTTTAAAATGCTATATACATGACAGCAATTTAACATATGACATTTAATAATTGTTGTTATTATGATTACAATTTCACATCGCTAGCTCAGTACTAAAGTCGTTTTTAAAAAGCAGTTTCATATTTTGTGATGATCGAAAGGGCATTATATGAAAATTTAAAAATGTAAAAAAAAAAAAAAAAAAATTACGATGAATGTTTTTCTTTGAAAATGAATGTTACTTTTCACCAAACAATAACTTTGGAGACCAGTCTTGATAATAAAAAAACATTTACCCCGAGCTAAAAAATATTCAAAAGCAATTTTTAAGCATGTGAGACTACCTCTTTTAAGCCGATTTCTTCTTTTTTTGTTTTGATTTTCCTCTTTTTTCCTTCACTTTCTGTGTACAATAGTAAAGGAATATTATCTTTTCCTCTTTTTTTCTTGCTTGATTTTTCTTTTCCTCTTTTTTTCATGGATAGTTACTCATATGCCTGAATTTTTTGAATTCCATAGAAACTCCAATTACGACCTTTTAGTTCTACGCCCCCAATAAAATAAATCATCTGATTTCATTCTGATTTCAACAGATATTGATGGAGGAGTTAGCAGGGCTGTACAACCTGACCTCAGATCTTAACTTTCAAGTGGGAGTCATCGAGCAAAACTCATTCGGCTTAGAAGACAAAGTAGCCGAAGCCGTAGCTCATGCAGAAATGCTAAGGGAACTGGCTCTCCGCTTGACAGAGTAGGTCAACATTAAATCTTATAGATTAATGTTACTTCCTCTTTATCAGAAAGTAGCTGCTAAAAAGAGATCTAGTACACCAGACTCGGGCATGTTTATACGAGCCTACACCATGTGGCTAGCCATTTTGTAGAGTCAAGTTTTTGAAATTACATGGTTTTCCTTATATGTCGTGAACTAACACGGCACCCCATTTTGTGGAGTCGAGTTTTTGACTCCATAAAATGGCCGACCTTGTTAGTTCACAAAATAAAAGGAAAACCACACAATTTCGAGGCATGTTTGTGTGGATCATTTTATTCTACTTTCAAAACATATATCCAACCATATGCATTTCATAACAAACAGTTTCATCTATTGAACAGTTTATTAAAGGGAAGGTACACGTTTGGTAATTACTCAAAACAAATATTAACTTAAAAACTGACTTGGTAATGAGCATTGGAGAGCTGTTGATAGTATAAAACATTGTGGGAAACGACTCCCTCTGAAGTAATGTAGTTTTTGAGAAAGAGGTAATTTCTCACTCAAATAATAAAAGACTTCTAGCCAGAAGTCTTTTATTCCTATCTGAAAGCACACAAATTCGTCCAACAAGGGTGTTTTTTCTTTCATCATTTTCTCGCAACTTCGATGACCGATTGAGCCTAAAGTTTCACAGGCTTATTATTTTATGGTTATGATGGGATACACCAAGTGAGAACACTGGCATTTGACAATTACCAAACGTGTACCTTCCCTTTAAACAGTTTCAAACGCTTTTAATCGACCAACCCGCCAGATCCAAGGCAACGTGTCCCTTTAAGCAAGACACTTAACCATGATAGCCTCATCTTTGAGACAGGACACGTTGTAAAATGTTTTCCTTCTCCATTCTTTGCCTAGATTGTTCCAACCGACCAAAGACTACGCTGAAGATTCCATACGAGCAGTCAATGCATATGGCGAGATTGTTAAAGCCATTGATAAAGCAGAAATTGCCGCTGGACAAGCCATGATGGCCGCAAACAACGCAAGCTACCAAGTAAATGATCAGTCATATTCACATTTGTTTATCATATTCATCAGACCAGTTTTTCTCCTCATGTTTCGGTATTTCTGGGTTTTTTTTCAACTGGTCTGCATTTGGCTTGCATGGATGACTTGTGCGTAAAGCACTCGCCTCTTACTGTTGTGGCTTGATTTCAACCATCAACTTCTTCAAAACTTCCCTCAAAACCAACCCCATGGTGATGAGGCACAGTTTATAAGAGATGTTAAATTTGCATCGGGGATAAAGAGTATTAATTTTGGTTTTTACCCATACACTTGCCCGGTAGCTAGAGGCAGTTCGAATCCTATGTTTTGGCAGCAGGTACCGCAACGATATAAGAGATGTTAAAGGCACAGTTTAATTTATGTCTTAAATTTTCCTTTTCCTTTTTTTCGCGCCTTGAGCGCCTACTTGGATTGATATGTTGCACTATACAAGTTTTATAACAATACTATTATTACACATCGCTGCGGTAACCACTGCCAAAACATAGGATTCGAACTGCCTCTAGCTACCAGGCAACCTCGGTAGTCTAGTTGATAAGACACTGATCTAGAATTACAAGGGTCGTGGGTTCGAATCCTACCCTGAGTAATATGCCTGTGATATTTTTTACACAGGACTCGGGAAAGTACTGAGTATACAGAGCTTACACACATTGGTGTATCGGTATAAAAACCAAAATTAATAATATTATTATTATTTATCTAATTCTTCTTCTCTAGGTGACCCATCCAAACCCTCTTGACATCGTCGCTCTGCTGTCCAAGGAGAGAAGTCTCTCCCTGGATAGCAGCGGCTTGGCCTCCAAGGTGAAAGACTTGGAACACAAGCTCCAGAATGCAAGGGATGATGTTACCATGGTGACCAGGAGGATTGGGGATGCGGAGCAACGATTGGATGCCATCAAAAATGCCTTACCGGCCCTAGAAAGAGGTATGGGGAGTTTGGTCACAGAATCTAGAGAGTCGATTTGGCCTCAGCGGTCTATCCAAAGTGCTGTTCTTGAGATCAAAGGGAACTTTTTTAAAGTTTTTTTTATGAGCAATTTACTTATTTTCACAACTTCTCTAATGAGCACTTTTAGTAAAAAAAATTAAAATGAAAAAATAGTTAAATAATAAAGTGAAAATGGTTGGCCTAAGAAGTACTGTGCTCAATTTCACAAGGAGCTGACAAGATTATAAGATATTTGGGAATCTAAATTGCTGAGAGAAATTGAACCCCAAAAAGTTGACAACTAATCAAGATGAATCTTAAAGGAACATTACAGAATTGGTAGGAACCAAAATTCGTGAAGATCACAGATTTACATAAAACTTACACGGTCTAATGATGATGATAGTAGAAAATATCCCTTGGAATATTTCTGTCTGAAATTTCATATTTGATGAGAAACAAATAATCTAATTTCGCGTTTGGAATTTATCGCTCAGGGAGCGTTTTATTAATTTTTATTTGGCAACGATGCAATACAAAATTTGTAATCGGTGTTTCACTATTCTCTCGTGACCCAGATGGCCGATCGTTCTCGAACTTCTAAAGGGTTTTCAGTTTATGTACGTATATGGTGGATTACATAAAGTGCTTACACTGCCAGCAACTTTTTTGCTCGCAAAACCAATTCCGTAATGTTCCTTTAAAGTTTATCTAAAATCTGTCGAAACAACTACCTGAAAAACCTGATCCCTCCTACATCCCCAATGTTCCATAATCTTGACAAGTGAAAAAGAAACATACGTCATAATTCCTCCCTAGATCTGACCGCACCAGCTCAGCAAGTCATGGACACTGCAATGTCTGCCCTGCAGAAGTTTGAGAGTGTTAGCGATTCGGTGGACACAGTTATGAACAAGATTCCTGAAATGGAGAAGACAGTTGACAGAGCAAAAGGAGATGTGATGCGAGCGGAAGAATCTCTCGCCATCGTTGAGTATGCAAGTAAGTCAAGATTCAGAAAGGTCACTCCAGGCCCAAAACCAGGAATTTGTTTGGGGGGTGTGTTATTTTTAAAGGGACCGTTTTTTTTTCAGGGAGCAGGTTGTTTGTTAATTTTTTTTGTGGGTTTTGCTTGAGGGGCAGCCTTTTTTGGATTAAAAAAACAAAAAAAATAATTGGGGTGGTTTGGGGGGACTTTTTATTTATTTTTTTTTTTTGGGGGGGAATGTTTTTTTTCGGGGGGGGGGGGGGGGTTTAAGTTGTTTTCTTTAAAAATATTTTTTCTAAAGTTGATACTAGTCTTAAAATCAAATTCGTGAAAAATTACTTCTTTCTCGAAAACTAGTTACTTCAGAGGGAGCAGTTTCTCAAGATGTTTTATACTATCAACAGCTCCCCATTACTCGTTACCAAGTAAGTTTTTATGCTAATAATTTGTTTGAGTAATTACCAATAGTGTCCACTGCCTTAACTTTGTAGCAAGCTACTCCCGGGAGAACCAGAACACGATCCGAAACCTCTCCCTCACGCTGAATAATAAGGCACAACTAATAAAGAAGAAAGAGGGTACGATGGCCGCAGATCTGAGCATGATCAGAGAGAAGATTCGACAAGCTCGCAACCAGGCATCAAAGGTTAGTCTCGTAGTTGACACTACTCAGGCCGAACTCGGCTCGAGACAGTGTGTGACCACGGGTTTTTGCAATGTTTTGCAATGCCATCCAGACCGATCCTGGGCAGCTCGAACAGCTTGATCGTGTTGTATGTTGATGGCGTTGAGGTCGTCTATAAGCTGCGATATGTAGGTGCAGCTGAGGCGGTCTCAGGTGGTCTTATTTCTGTTTAGATATTGCTGAACATCTGGAACAATTATGTCCACGCAGGAAGAATAATCCATATTTGGAATACACAATCTTAGACTGTTACTGTCGGTGTTACACTTCTCAGATTCAAATGTTTGATACTATCGAAAGCTTGTGTACCTCTAACAAGGTAAGTTTGTCTTTGCCATTGAAAGATAAAGTGATTACCAAATGTATACCTTCCCTTTGAAGGTAAATGTAATGCTAGTGTGTAGAAAAAAAAAGAAAAAAAAAGTACAATAAAAGTCACATGTGAAAGTTTCTACTGAATATTTTCTTAAGAACCTTCCCTGTAAAGTAATTATCCACTTGGTGGAACCTGTTTTCATCAGATTAAAGTCTCAATTGGTTCCAGTGGAGACTGCGCTCGATCCTACCGACCCAAAGTGAGTCCGTCGACGTACAACTCCCTTATCATCAACGCCAACTTCGACGATCTCACGAATCTCTTGTTTTATATCAAAAGCAACAGAAGTGTGAGTAGAACTATTATCTTTATTTTGTATTTGTTGTTTGTATGGAGATTTGCTCTATTTGTTTTTAGTTGTTATTTAACTTATCTTTTAAATTTTTGTTTTATATAACTTAGAGATTCGTTGAGTGTTCTTGGTTATGTTAATAGTCAATTAGTATTTTTTTTTTTTTTTTTTTTAGCGCTGCTTGTTTGGAAGATGCCTTTAGTGTTTTTGTTGATGCAGATTATTCTGCGGGAAGGGGGCTGCTGTGGATGCTCTTGTATATTACTTTTTGTAAAGTGTTGTAAATTGTTGATTTTTGTTGTTGTTTTTGTTGTTGGGAAGGGGTGATAGCTTTAACATTTTTATTGACTATTTAGCATTATTTGTCACAGGACTGGGGAAAGAACTGAGTATACAGTGCTAACACACATCGGTGTTTCGGTAAAAACCAAAATTAGTATTCTTTATCCCCATGCAAATTTAACATCTTTTATATTAGTGCAGCAGCTTACTCGCTGCCAAAACATAGGATTCGAACTGCCTCTAGCTACCGGGCAATCTCGGAAGTCTAGTTGGTAAGACACTGCTCTAGAATTGCAAGGGTCGTGGGTTCGAATCCCACCCAAGTAATATGCCTGTGATATTTTTTTCACAGGACTCCGGAAAGTACTGAGTATACAGTGCTAACACACAACAGTGTATGGGTAAAAACAAAAATTAATATTATTTGTTTCGACTACTCTCACGCTTTTCCAAATCAACGTCATAAAGTCTTGATATATTCACCCCCACCATACAGGAGGAGTTCATGCTACTAGAGACTATAAATGGCTTCTTGTATTACCGATGGAACGTCGGAACAGATACAGGCTCCATCAAGTCAAACACTACCATTCAGCTTAACAAATGGTACAAGATTGAAGCGCAGAGGTAAGATTTGTTCGGCTCTTTAACGTCTTAGAAATTTGTATTGGTCCAATCTGAATTTTGATAGATTGTTTTTGTAACAACCACTTGTGTTTTTTAAAGAACTCTTTGACTGTTTTAACTTAATACTTTAGTACAAACCAAATTATCTTCAAATTGCCATTAAAAGTGAGCAAACTATAATGACAAGTTATTAAAAAACATGTTTGGGAGCTCATTTCAAGTTCAAATTAGTAATTTGCATTTCTTATCATTTTCTTTAACGTATTTCGTTTCCTTCGCATATTTGTCTTTTAACCCTTGTGGATGGAGACCATAGTGTGTTTCTCTTTTAAAAATTTTGATGGTGTAATATGTTTTTTGTTCTGATGAGGGCCTCAATGGAAATCAGTGCTAGGCGCTGATCGGAGTTTACCCTCATTAAAGATGACATAAATAAACAAAATAAATACAAAAAATATCTCATTAAATCTGATCTTTCTTTCTGAACTAGAATTGGTCGCGATGGAGTTCTCAAGATGCAAAAGATGATATCTAAAGAAGATGATCCCGATGCACAAGAACTGACCGAGCCCCCTGTGGTCCAAACAGGGTCGTCATCAGAGGGGGCCAACGTCTTAGACATTGACAGCTCCAGTCTCATGTTCATAGGAGGTGTGCCCCTCCAATTCGCTGTAAGTGAGGACACTATTGGTAATTACTCAAAATAATTATTAGCATAAAACCTCACTTGGTAACGTGTAATGGGGAAAGGTTGAAAGTATAAAACATTGTGAAAAACAGCTCCCTCTGAAGTGACGTAGTTTTCAGGAAAGAAGTAATTTTCCAGACCTCAGATTTAGAATTTGAGGTCTCGAAATCAAGCATCTGAAAGTACACAACTTTGTGTTACACAGTTTTGTTTTTTTCATATAGTTATCTCGCGACTCTGCATCCAATCGAGCTCAAATTTTCACAGGTTTGTTATGTTATGCCTATGTTGAGATACACCAAGTGAGAAGACTGGTCTTTGACAATTACCAAAAGTGTCCAGTGTCTTTAAGCGCTGGGCCCAACTTTATAGAGCTGCTCAAGCATGGAATTGCCTCAATGTCCCTGGTCTTTGCCTCCTTGCCCCTGGTAAATATTTGTACATGGTAAAAATGGTTTGATCTTTAAATATTTTACAATGTGAAATGGTTGGATCTGGGGGTCTATGATTTTGAGGAATTGCATGGTGAGGTATCAATATATATTTGGTTTGCGGTCACACCATGTGTGTATTTTCTTGCCTGGTAGAGTTTGTTCGATAATAGAGAACTGTCTTTCTTTATTCTACTACCCTTGAGTAGAGTTATCTGTTTGTACGGTAGACTTCTCAGTTCTGAAAAGAAGTTTTCTGCTTTTAACTACTAGGGGGCCTACCTGAACGGAAGGTATAGAAAAATGTCTGGGACTACTACTTTACCTTATAATATCGTTACTGCACTACCGTGGGGAGAGTTCTTAAATTGATCTCAACGTTTTAGTCATCGTCAGGAGACTGTAATGTGCTTTGTTTGTACTACTTAAGCTTATAAATACCGATATTAACTGCACTACGGCAGTGTAGTTCTTAAATTGGTCTAAGCCTTTTGACTAGCTTGCTCTAGTCATCGCCAGGATACTGTAATGTGTTTTGTTTGACTTTTTTGATTTGGTTTTCACGAATGGTGCTGATTTTGTTTTAGGATCTGGTACATGGTGTTGAGAGTAAGGACTTTAGGGGCTGTATTGGTGAGGTCATACTGGATGATATTCCAGTTGGACTCTGGAACTTTGAAACCATCGAGGGCACCTGTCAAGGATGCAGTAACAGGTTTGTGCAGTTTGTTATCAAACTTTGAAAATGAGATTATTTAAAGGCAGTGGACACTATTGGTAATTACTCAAAATAATTTTTAGCAGGGTTAGCGGGGCATTTTGGATCAGGCGAGTGTTTACTCCCTGATAATAGGCATTAAACGCTTACACAGCTAGTGCAGAAATTTGGCCCTTGCAGGTAAGCGACAAATGGTGATCGGAATTCGGCGGTACAAGCAGAGCCATAAAATTTGGCCCTGCTCTGAAAACCATGCTCTGTCATATCTTTTGATAACTGATTGCACCACAGTCCAATTTGATCAAGTTTTCTAAGCAAGTCAACTAAGTTAGCCAAGCAAGTTAGCTAAAATAACCAAGTTGGCTAGGCAAGCTTACTAGCTAAGTTTGCTAAGTCAGCAAAGTTAGATAAGTTAGCCAAATAGCTAAGCAATTTGTTAAGTGCTAAGCGGCCCTCCTGTGTGTAAAACATTTGCAACTTTGCAGTTCTACATACTCTTTCTTTTCTGTGTTTGTGAATGTAGTCCAAGTACCCCTGAATATACTCTTTCTTTTCTGTGTTTGTGAATGTAGTCCAAGTACCCCTGAAACAGAGGAGGGTGTCTTCAACTATGTCGGCACAGGCTACTCTGCATTCTAAGCAATTTGTTAAGTCCTAAGCGGCCCTCCTGTGTGTAAAATATTTGCAACTTTGTAGTTCTATATACACTCTTTCTTTTCTGTGTTTGTGAATGTAGTCCAAGTACCCTTGAAACAGAGGAGGGTGTCTTCAACTATGACGGCACAGGCTACTCAGCATTCCGCAGACCTCGATCCTGGGTGGATGGCTCCTTCATTTTGGTCTTCTACATGAAGACACATGCAGAAGAAGCTATTGTCTTCTTCATGGCATCACCAGATCAGGTAATGTCTTTTAAAATTTTATTAAATTTTCTACAAATTTTATATGAGACATCGCCTTACGTCACAAGGCCGCATGCCTCTTCAGGTTGATTGGTTACTCTTAAAACATTTGGGCCATCGACCAAAATCAACAGGGTTACTCTCTTCACAGTCCATAAGGATAGGCATGGGTCTTTTGCCCTGTTATTTTTGGGGTTATGTGTCATTTATGCATTTTATTGTTTTGTGCTTTTTATCGTTTTAACTACCTTTTTATTGTATTAACTTGTGAATTTGAGACCACAATTCAGTTTATTAAACTCAATATTGGTGAAATAAATTAACCAGTATTAATAATAATGATTGAACGACTTTTGAGATAGTTCTCTCGTTCCCCTCGTTCTGATTGCAGAGAGACTTCATGGCTATTGAACTTCTTGATGGATTCATCAAGGTCTCTCATGATCTCGGAAGTGGAATTGGGACAGTGTCGTCTCTCGAGAGAGTCAACACCAATACCTGGTTGCAAGTTGGAGTTAGAAGAACTAAACAAAAGAGTGAGTTTTAAAGGGTACCTCAGCAAGGCATGTGATTTTTGTAGCAAATTTTGGTTGCGCTTGGCTTTATTAAGTTGGGCCCTGGATTGACCCTCTGTTCCTTTGCAATTCTGTTACAGGTCATCTTTTGATTAACGGTGCCAGACAAGGCTTCGGGTTGTCGCCAGGGTCGCTAGAAGGGCTGACCATCGGGGAGTCTCAACATCTATATGTCGCAGGAATTCCAAGCTCCTATAAAATCAAGTAATTATTCAGTTTTTCTTCAGTTCACTCAGTTTTTCAGGTGGTATTGTTTCAATAGGTGTTGAATTTGCACCAGGGTACGAAATTTGCATTTTGTTTTTTACCCTTATACACCGATGTGTTAGAACTATATCTTTCCCTAGCTCTGTGAAAACAATCAAAGGCATTTTACTCGGGTGGGATTCAAACCCACGACCTTTGCAATTCTAGAGCAATGTCGTACCAACTAGACAATGGTATTGTTTCGTTTCAAACTAACGTTTCTAATTTCCATCTTACAATTGAATGTTGATATGGATTTTTGAATTTACCGGTTAAAAATTAAAATTTATTTGTGGATTTTTGGTCTGAAGTTTTGGACAACTGCCAGTGGTGTAAACTCCCTTTAAAGGATTTGGGTACTTTTTGTAACGCAAAACACAATGTCCACAGATTTACATTTAATAAACTTACACCAATTGAAGATAATCATTGTTACTATAATGATTGAAGAATTATTATTATAATGATTGAAGAAAGCTTCCCTTAAAATATTACTTGCTGAGGTGCTGTAGTTTTTGAGAGATTGTATTGCTTTTTACCTTTTTATTTATAAATATCCTTTTATTATTGTTATTATATACCACCATGTAACTGTTTTATTTGTGTGGAACCTTTTACTTTCAGACGTGACGTGACCAATCAGCCTTTCTACGGTTGCATCAAGTCATTTTTTCTCTACGGAAACCCTCAAAATCTTCTCTTACCTGGCCTCTCAACAGGCGTAGAAGACGGATGCATCGAACGGGTAATAAAAATAAATAATAATAATAATAGTGGCTTCTTAGTGATATTCCTGGGGCTGTAGATTGACTAATATTTGAAGGCAGTGGACACTTTTGGTAATTACTCAAAATAATTTTTAGCATTAAACCTTTCTTGGTGAAGAGTAATGGGGAGAGGTTGATGGTGTTAAACATTGTGAGAAACGGCTCCCTCTGAAGGGCCATAGTTTTCGAGGAAGAAGTAATTTTCCACGAATTTGATTTTGAGACCTCAGATTTAGAACTTGAGGTCTCGAAATCAACCATCTAAACTTACACAACTTCGTGTGACATGGGTGTTTTTTTCTTTCATTATTGTCTCGCAAGTTCGAAGACCGATTGAGCTCAAATTTTTACAGGTTTGTTATTTTATGCATATGTTTAGGTACACCAACTGTGAAGGCTAGTCTTTGACAATTACCAATAGTGTCCACTGCCTTTAAATCTTTCTAATAAAAAGACCAAGGATCCTGGAAATTGACTTGCACTTGTTGTAGCCCAAAAAGGAAGAGAATACCTGAGTGGAGAAGACGATGAAGAAGTGGTAATAGATTTGGATTTGTGAGAAAAACCTAGTTAGGGTAAATCAACTTCAACACTGTACAGGGACTGAAAACCCGAACCTCATGGAAGACTAGTTCTGAGGCGATGTTTGAACTGGGGTTCGATAGAGTTGGAAGGCAGGGCAAAGTATCGCCAATAAGCCATCATGATCCCCATTTAGTTTGAATGGAAAACATCCAAACTAACTTCTTATCTATTTGGTTTGCGACAACACTCTACTTGCTAGGAAGATTATGTTTTTTAGAGAACTTGTCTTGCTTTATATTTTTCGGCCTTCCGGAAACATCTACTACTGCAGAGTACGAGTTTTGGAATTTGGGAGACTTCTCGGTTCTGAAAGTCTCCCGAATTCAGACAAAAATCTACTCCGTGGTAGTAGAATATAAAGCAAGACAAGTTCTCCAAAGAAAATAATCCACCCAGCAAGTAGACACACTCATGGTGTTACCGCAAAACAAATTTATATTGATACCTCACCATCATGCAATGCCTGAAATCCAATATATCTTGTCATATTTTCCCTTGTTATGTTTCCATCCCGCCTATTCCTTGAAACCCCATACTTTGCTAGAATACAATATAAGATACAATTAAGATTATAAAGAACAAACTTTGAGAATTTTCTAACCCCTTCCCCCAACCACATTCCCGCTCCTTCAGACAGTACGAAGCCTCGGTCTCCTAGAAGACGGCCAGGTGAAGCTACGCCGAGTTGCTCTCGGAAGGGTGGTTGACGTCTCTATTACCTTCACCACTAAACAAGCCAATGGAATCCTCTTGGCTGCAGGGGAGTCAGAAGCAGGGCGGGGCAAGAGGGAGGTGGACCTCGATCAAACAGAAGTAAGTAGTCATAAGGCCGAGTCACACTGCAGCGATAACGGAAATGATAACGATCCCATCGCAAAGAGAACGCATTCTATTGGTTGAAATGCTCCGCGCAGAATACGCACGCTCTCATTCAACCAATCGAGGGTATGCATTGTTAACATTGTCGTTGTTGTCCTCGTTATCAAGGCCTGTTTGACTGGGTCTTTAGAGGTCCAAATTTCATGAGGATGTTTCTGTAAGCAAAGATCTGGGCCCAACTTCATGTCTCTGCTTACAGTTAGCAAAGAATTTGGTTTGCGAGTATAAAAAAGACAATTAAAATTACAAAAAATCCACTAAAACCACGAAGGCTATACACAATAACAAAGCGCACGTTATGCAGAGAAACGACAGTAACAAATTGCAACCCCTGAAAACATTACATTATCTACGTTGTTTCTGGAAATCTAATAAGGTTTCTGTCCTTGATTGCAAAACCATTTAAATGAACCGAGGCTGGAGTTTTCATATAATTAATCTCTATATTCTAACTTATTAGGAAAAATGAAATAACAGCACTATTTCTGAAGAAATTATGTATAAAAGGAAATCTGATTAAATCTGAAAGTCTCTTTATTTTTATATTTTTTGATACCTTTGACTTTTTAGATCATGAAGGCTTCTTGTGAATAAATCCGTACAATTTCCCCTTTTTCCAAAAATAGCCCATTAAAAATAAAAAGAAATGCAACTTGGAATGCAAGTATATTTTTTAACACAAAATTCAAATCTCTTCTCAGAACTTATCTTATGTCACAGGTTTTCAAGTTTGTTATGTCTGGTTTTTTTTTCTTTCGGTTTTACTGCGCCTTGAACACCAAGCAGGGTGGATATGTGCGCATTACAAGTCTTATTTTTATTGTTTTATTAGTAAACGATTGAATGTCATGGCTAGTAGCTTTTATAGTTGGACGAGCATTGACACGTAAACCCTAGAGGTTGCAGATTCAATCCTGTTTTTGTTGATTTTTTTCAAGGATCAAGGTTCGTTTATTTTCCACAATAAAAAAATAAAAGACACTATCACTCAATGTGGCACCAAGGAATGAAATTTATGACCCAGTGACCAGGGGTAATAATGTCAGAAGAGCCTTGAGCTGTGATTAAAAAAGTGCTTTATAAAAAATTCAATATTGTTATATGGGGTGCATTTGATTAGTTTCCCTGGGTCGACCCTGCTGTGCTCACTTGGGTGAGCCCCTACCAAGAGCTAATCCAACGATAACTCACCCTCTCGTGGTGACATCATGCACCCAGGGCCATCCCCAAGTGACCTGCCGCCGATTTCACAAAACTCTTCCTAACTTAAGACTAATCTTAGGACTTAGGACGAGTCCCAGCCATGCACTGTAGCATGCAGACCTTAAGATTAATCCTAAGTTAGGACGAGTTACTCGTCCTAACTCGAGAATAGACGAGTCCTAACTCTTTGTGAAATCGACCGCTGTTCCTTTAGGCCTGACCCGGGTGAGTCCCTGGAATGACTATTTGAACGTACCGTGGGCAGACCGGGGTCGACCCGGGAAACTTATTGAATGCACCCTATATTTCTTGTGTGTTTTTTCCCAAGGTGTCTTACGCCATAGCTGTGGTGGATGGTAAGATCAGAGCTCAGATCAATGCTGGGCAGGGTCTACTTATTCTTACAACCCGCTCTTCTTCTGGACCATTCAATGATGGCAGACCGCATGTTGTGCTACTCCAGAAGGAGGATCTCAGGTGGGAAAACAATCAAGAAGAGTGTTCACTCTTTTTAAGGCTCATATTTAAACAGTTGGAATGAAACAATTTGATATTTTTTTATCTTAAAGACTCTGGACACTATTGGTAAATGTCAAAGACCAGTCTTGTCACTTGGTGTAACTCAACATATGCATAAAATAACAAACCTGTGAAAATTTGAGCTCAATTGGTGGTCGAAGTTGCGAGATAATAATGAAAGAAAAAACACCCTTGTCACACGAAGATGTGTGCTTTCAGATGCTTGACTTCGAGACCTCAAATTCTAAACTTGAGGTCTCGAAATCAAATTCATGTAAAATGACTCCTTTCTCGAAAGGTACGTCACTTCAGAGGGAGCCGTTTTCACAATGTTTTATACCATTACTCGTTATCAAGTAAGTTTATTTCCTAACAATTATTTTGAGTAATTACCAATAGTGTCCAGTGCCTTTAAACAGTTGGAATGAATTTCTTCTTTTTCTTAACAGCTGAAAATACTTGTTTTTCATTTGACCTTCCTCAACCAATGTGTCATAAGAACTTTATATATTGGTGCTCTCTGTCCTGCCACTGAAGACAGCTGTGATTGTGATGTTTGTCGAACTATGGGTCCCTTTTTCATTATACATAACAATACAATACAAAAATGTTTTACATATCGCTATTTCATCAAGACCACAGCAGCTTGTAATTGAACAGAGAAACAAATAAACGATGAGGCAAAATGCAAGTTAAAATCAAACAGCCAAACAATCATTGTGGGAACAGGTGTGATTTCAGATGCTTCTTGAAAATATGAAGTAAATCAGCAGAGCGCAGAGATGGGGGGGAGACTATTCCAAAGTTTAGGGGCGGCGAAAGAGAAGGATTTTTCAGCATCTGAAGTAAGAGATCTGTGATTTATTTTTGTGCTCAACAAGAAAATAACAATTATTAGAAAATAACAATCAATGCTTTATCACTTTTAAATGTTGATAGAAGTTTCAGGCTCATTAGTCGTCAAGTTTTTTATTTAAAAAAAAAGTGAAAATCACAAAGCACTGTCTTCAGGAGAGTCGCGTGGATCCCTTGTACTGTACATGCTAAAATACTTTTAATACTTTTTTCTTAAAAACTATAGGACCTCGGCAAGTAATATTTTACCATCATTATCTTTAAACCATGTAAGTTTAATGTATTTCTGTTGACATTTGTGTCCTACATAAAGTACTCAAACACTTAAAGGGAAGGTACACGTTTGGTAATTACTCAAAACAAATATTAACTTAAAAACTGACTTGGTAACAAGCATTGGAGAGCTGTTGATAGTATAAAACATTGTGGGAAACGACTCCCTCTGAAGTAACGTAGTTTTTGAGAAAGAGGTAATTTCTCACTAAAATAATAAAATACTTCTTTTATTCCTGTCTGAAAGCACACAAATTCGTCCAACAAGGGTGTTTTTTCTTTCATCATTTGCTTGCAATTTCGATGATCGATTGAGCCCAAATTTTCACAGGCTTGTTATTTTATGCTTATGATGGGTAACTGGTCTTTGACAATTACCAAACGTGTACAATGGCTTTAAACGATTTCTCTCCTTTTTTTTTCATTGTCAGTATTCGATTAGTTGTTGATGATATTCTTGCCCGGACAAGTAAACTACCGGGGAGCCAAAATCTGATACCCGTGACCTCGCCTCTCTACATCGGTAGTTTTCCCTCTGCGGTGAGGCTAGGCGAGGGCCTTCAGAACATCCCTTCATTCGTTGGCTGTGTCAAGGATCTTGTCATCATGGGAAAGTAAGATTTAATTTTGTTTCATTTCTTTTATTAATTTTACAGGTAAAAATGCAAAGTACAAAAAAAAAAGACGATAAAGAAAACAAATATTTTCACATAGGAGAGGGGAACAAACAAAAGGAGCACCCTGATGGATTTCATATTTTTGAAAAACTAAATTACTATCAAATTCATCTTCTGATGCCACAATTACATAAACAGACAATTATGTTGATTTGTTGTATTTATTATTTTATATTTAATATTTATTTCATTTCTCGGATTAGATAAAAAGTACAATAATGCACATATATTAGGTGAAAGCATTTAAAGCCATTGGACCCTTTCGGTACAGAAAAAAAAAAAAAAAAATCACAGATTTACAAATAACTTACAGGGTTTACAGAAGGTAGTGGTGAAAGACTTCTCTTGAAATATTATTCCATGAAATGCTTTACTTTTTGAGAAAACAGTAAAACAATATAAATTCTCTATATCGAGAATTACGGATTTATTTTAAACACATGTCATGACACGGCAAAAACGTGCGGAAACAAGGGTGGGTTTTCCCGTTATTTTCTCCCGAATCCGATGACCGATTGAGCCTAAATTTTCACAGGTTTGTTATTTTATATATAAGGTGTAATACACAAAGTTCGGGCCTTGGACAATGCTGTTTCCCAAAAGGGACCAATGGCTTTAAAGATAAAGCAACGGGCAATTAAAATACAGAGGAAGGAAAAACAAACAGCTGGAAGCTGGAGCCCGAAGGATTGCCTAAAAGAAACACAGTTCCTGTCTAGAGGCTCTCCTCTCCAGCTGGTCCTAAAGAGCACAACAATAAATTTATTATATAAAAATATGTAAATAATATAAATATATAAATGTACAAACAGCAATAAAAATGATTACAAAAACGCATAAAAATACACATACAAGGGCATACAGGAAAAAGTTAATAACAACAATAATAATAACAACTAACACATCAGTTGTACCTTATTTGATTTATTTATTCCTATAAATTTGTCATGGTCGAGTGGTCATTGCGTATTGTCCTACAAGGTTAGGTTGATGAAACTGAATTATGACTTCAGTTGTATAGTTATGGCTGGATTACTGAAAAGGCCATCTGCAATCAAGCTGAAGGAGTTTGAAATATCAGTTTGGAGAAACAGGACAATAAAAAAGGGGGGCAATTTTCACGAATATCTTTTGGTTGGTAACTTTAAATTCCGAAATATTTTATATTGCCAACTTCTTTCCCGACAAATAACATCAAACAGGGGTTCAAATAAACAACTTGACTTTAGAACCCATCTTTCTCAGTTACATTGTCTCTCATCTCTTGTGTTTTTCTACTTAAACAACTTCTAAACTAAAGGTGGTATCGAAAGGAGGAACAGAATGGAAGCTCAGATTATGCTCTTTTTAAATATTGCTTTTAGGGGGAGGGAGCGGGTTTTGAAAAGGTGTTGAGCCTACGGTTTGTTGGCTTGTGAAAATTTTGATAATTTTGAACAGCTTCTAAGCATATCGATTTTGGTTTTTACCCATACACCCATGTGTGTTAGCACTGTATACTCAGTACTTTCCTGAGTCCTGTGAAAACAAATATCACAGGCATGTTACTCGGGTGGGATTTGAACCTTTCTTAGCAGCTAATTATATTTTCTTATCTTTTCTCTCGTTGACAGACTTGTTGGGTTCCAGTCAGCCAGTTCTTTTAGCAACGCGACCATTGGGAAATGCGGCTCTTTACCTTCACTCCTACCGTCTACAATTGTACTAGGTAGGTTTTTTTTGTCTACCATGGGCTTATTTATTATTCACCCATAATTCTCAAGAAGAAAAATAAAACCTCAATCTCAGTCACTCAAAGTCACCCTATCACTTCTTAAGTGCTATTCACACAACAGCAATTTAACTGGGTTCCCTTGCGCAATTTTAGCATGGTGGTAAAATGTAGCAATGTTTCACAAGTTTGACAAGTCTTATCTCGAGTTTGGACGGGTTACTCGTCCTAACTTAGGACTAGCCTTAAGTTTTTAACCTGTCCTAACTCTTTGTGAAATCTACCCTTAACCTCTAAGGGCTTGATTGCATGTGGGTGTGGTCTTTCTCATCGTAGAACACTGCATGGGGTCGTGGTATCATCCGGACCAAGGATGAGAAGACAGCAGATTAAGGATGGATTTCGAAAGTTATCACTTCCTTGCATTTACGTCAAGCACAAGAACCCAAATAATTTTCAGGATACGGATATGTGTTCATCTTTGGTTTTGACATTGGGTTGTTTATCAGCAGGGAAAAAATATAATGAAAAAGGACAAGGCTATATAATTGGTTTGCGATAACACCATGTGTGTATTTTTTGGTAGGTAGGTTTTGTTCTTTAGAGAACTGTCTTAATTGCTTTATATTCTACTACCGCGGAGTAGATTTTCAGAATTCGGGAGACCTCTCTGAAAAGAACTGTCCTGCTTTTTAACTAACTACCTGGGTGGAAGGTAGGAAATCAGCCGGGACTACTAGCTACTTTAGCGGATCAGTATTAACTTCACTACTGCAGAGTGAGTTTGTAATTGGTCTCAACTTTTTGACTAGCTTGCTCTAGTCATCGTCAGGGAAAGACTGACGTCAGTTGGGTTATTAACTGCAGACGTCTTGAGAATTTTGATTGGCTTCTGACTGTCATATTGACGTCAAAAATAAGGAGCAACCGTCATCAGGGCTAGATCAGCTGGTACAGTTTCTGGACGTTAATCCAGAGGTCACTGGCTCAAATCATGTTCTACTCAATTTCTCTTTGTCAAAACCCCAACTTAGATTTGATATTCAGAAAAAAATAGGCCTTGATTGTAAGCGCAAAAAAATGAAGCTTGACAGTTTTAGAGAAACTCTGCTGAGTGGCATCTTCATTGTGTTAATTGCAGACGTCATGAGCCAAGGACAATGGGAAAGAGTGAGGATTTCTGTTAATTTGTTCTGTTCAATTTAATGTTCATACGTCACATAAGCAAGGAGGAAAACATTTTCAGGAGTAAGGTGGGGGCGTTTTTTAGTTAACTGTAAACGTTACCAGTTAGAGGCAAGACATTTTAAATTTTGTTTTGATTGTTCTTTCATGGTTATTACACATAATGAATGATGGCATGTTGTAGCCGAGCGGTGTATGTTCACCGGACCCAGATTTGGTGTTTTTGGCAGCAGAGTGTGGGTTCGAATCCTGGTTGTGACACTTGTGTCCTTAAGCAAGGCACTTAACCACAATCGTTTCATAAAAAGTTGGGAAGGTTGTGCAAACTGTTTTACCAGATGCTCCAAGTGGATGATACCAATGTCTTTGTCCTTACGGACTTTGAGAAGGGGATCCATGTTTCAGCCCCAGGAGTAGACGGCTGGGTGTCCCTGGTGGTAGTTGATTGCATTCACCTTGAAGTGGCCATTTGCGCTTGTGGTGTAAGGCAACCTTGGTGTTGCTATATCTAACCTTAATAAGTATATACGATTGCTATTGTTGTATAGTTTGCATGATGTGTGTGGAAGTAATATTAAAGAACTGAAGTGAAATATCTCATTTGCTGAACAGCGAACAATTTTTGGAAGGAGGAATCGGCACGGTGCAATTTTGTTTTTTGCTCGTGCTCAAAGAAAGAGGCAGGCAATTACCATGAGTGCCAATCAACCAGTTATAAGACTTCTTTATTGAAGTTCTCTTGAATAATGCACATTTTTAAGACTTCCCGACCCCCACCAATGGTATTACATAAAAAATAAAGAAAATTTTCAATTTTTGTCTTCTTGATAGGCCTCTCTATCTAGAATTAATTAATTCGCTAATGAACACCTCCTAAGGGCCAGATGCTTGCAATGCTTACTGCAATGTCACCCTGCACTTTATGTGACCCACTGTACATCAATCAACAAACCTGTTGAAACTTTTGAGCTCATGACCTGTGGTCGGATAATAATCATAATAATGGACACTTTTATAGCGCCGGTACCCAACGCAAGTAATCAATGAAAGTAGCATAACATAATAAAAAAAATCAAATTAACAAAATGCTTCTCTATGTGGGTGTGTTTTTAAACTGTTCTTGAATATGTTAAGTGAGTTGGAAAGTGTCACAGTTTCAGGTAGGGAGTTCGAGCGCCTAGATAAGTTCATGGGAACTATGGTGAGAGAAAAAGAAGGACAAACCAAAAAATTCTCACTTTTTAAGCAAAAACATTCCATAGGAACTTTCCTCACCATCTTTAGACCATTTTAGTAAAATATAGCTAGATAAGCTTGAACAGAATCTGCTAAATTGTTGATAAAACATAAAATAAAATAAAAACCTTTTTTTTTCACAACAACCGCCCACCACCGAAACCCCTTTACCCCCCGCTTCCCAAGTCAATAATGCTTAAAGCAATCAAGCAAAATGCAAGAACAGTTTGTTGCCTTTTGAATCGAGCTTGTTTTGTTTTTTTGTTGCTGATTTTATCTAGGGTATACTAGAGATATTTTGTATGTGAGCTAACAAAGTTTTTCTTTATATAAATTATATTTACCAATAGTTCATTGATTTATTTATTTATTTTATTTAAATCCATTACAAAAAAAACCCAGTTTTTTCTTGTGACGCAGTTTTTTTTACCACTCAACACTGCTCTAACTCACCAGAAGGTTTTCCCCGAGCTAAGACATTATTCATGAATTTGCTTTGTTGATCGACCCAGCTCATACATTATTCATGAAATTGCTTTGTTGATCGACCCAGCTCATACATTATTCATGAAATAGCTTTGTTGATCGAACCAGCTCATACATTATTCATGAGTTTGCTTTGTTGATCGACCCAGCTCATACATTATTCATAAATTTGTTTTGTTGATCAACCCAGCTCATACATTATTCATGAACTTACTCTGTTGATCGACCCAAGCTCATGCATTATTCATGAAATAGCTTTGTTGATCGACCCAGCTCATGCATTATTCTTGAAATTGCCTGTTGTTTGACCCCTGACCTCCAATGCTGTTATGTTCTATTTTGCTTTTAGAATCCACTACACCACCTCCCACCCTGCATGGCACTTTCACACCCACAGGTTAGTTTCTCTCCATGATCACCTTTGTCTTCAGGGCCTAATTTCATAGAGCTGCTAAGCACAACAATTTGCTTAGCAGGAAATTTTTGTCTTGATAAAAACATGATTACCAACCAAGTTTCCAAGTAATTTTCAGGATAAGCAAACAACAGCTGAATATACCAGAAACAAGCAATTAGCAGCGAATGGAAATTTGGTTGGTAACCCTCCATAGTCAAGGAAGAAATTTCATGCTGAGCATTTTGTTGTGTTTCTTCAACTCTATAAAATTTGGCCCAGATCATCTTGTCAACAAAGAGAATGATTCTGTGCACTTCCTGGCAGGCAAGATAGTGCACTGGGAAAACTTTCTGTATCCTGCCACCACTTTTCACAAACTTTTACAAAAAGGAATATTTCATTTGAGGAAATTAGAAACTATTTTATTTCTTAACGAGCTGTTGCAAACAACTTGCCAAACAAAAATGCAAAAAATAGTCAATATGGCCTGACATTTTGACCCTAGTGGAGTCTTTCGCGAAGGCTGAATGACAACACAACAAACATGAACAGGTAGGCCACTAACTATTTTATAATGAATGGAAAAGTGGTGGCAAGATTAAGATACTTTACCGTACACTGTACAGACCGTGTAACCTGTGTGGCATCACAAGTGTTCAAAAGAACCACAGGGCCGTGGACTTCCTGCAGGCACGATTTGCACACAACCCATATGGAAGAAATTGAAAATTTTATACTTTATGGAGATTGCACTGTTTGAATTTTTATCAAGATTGGATATCAAGAAAGGGGTACATCTTAAAAACTTATATTTTTAAAGTCTTTAATTTATGTGGAAATGTATGATAAAAAATGTAATAATTATTTCCTGTATGACTTTTTGGTTGTGTAATTCGTGTTGTTGAACTATACACTATTGTCTTAATCAATTAAGGCAGGTAATCGTTTATCTAGTTTTTGCATGTTTTGCATGTTCTGCACATCGCAAAAAAAATAGAATAACAACTGCAGTTCAGATCTTGCTGTTGTCATGGTAACCCGTCAGTTTCATCCACGACCAATGTTCCTTCCTTCCGTCCTTTGTAGACACCCCTGTCTCTTCCTCTTCTTCCTCTCCTCCCAGCATGACTGATCCAACCACAAACAGAGGTTAGTTTTCCATCGCACTTCACTTTGATATTTTGTTAAAAATAGCATTTTGCAAAAAAAAAAATAAAATAAAAATCACCTTAATGCCCACGACCGCAACTATTTGTCGCCAACCTTGCAAGTTTTTGTATAGCAACCTCCAGATAAGCAAACCCTGGCACCATTGTGTGATATACATCCATTCAGAATTGTGTATGGGTGTTCACCGTCTCTTATGTAACTAAGCAAAAGCTTGCCCCGAATCATGTGACATAGCAACTGTCTCGATAGTCTGATGAATTCAAATTTAAATGGTAAATTGTGATCAAGTAAGTCATTGTACTCGACATTTTTCAAATCTAACCTGGAAATGGCTTTTCTCACGAATTGAAGCAAATAAGCTTAAAGACACTGGACACTATTGGTAATTGTCAAAGACCACGCTTCTCATTTGGTGTATCTCAACATATGCACAAAATAACAAACCTGTGTAAATTTGAATTCAATTGGTCGTCAAAGTTGCGAGATAACAATGAAAGAAAAAACACCCTTGTAAACACAAAGTTGTGTGCTTTCAGATGCTTGATTTCGGAACCTCAAAATCTAATTCTGAGGTCTCGCAATCAAATTCTTGGAAAATGACTTCTTTCTTGAAAACTACGTTACTTCAGAGGGAGCCGTTTCTCACAATGTTTTATACTATCAACAGCTCCCCATACAAGGAAGGTTTTATGTTAATAATTATTTTGAGTAATTATCAATAGTGTCCAGTGTCTTTAAGAACACTTTTATATAAGTATGTTTTTGTGTTTCCTGCAAGTTTTCACAAATGATGGAAGCTACTGTTGTTGCCCCCAAAACTGTCAAATGTAGTTTTTTTGCAAAATCCCTTTTTACATACATTGTGAGCGAGACATGCAGTGATGAGAGATGTCAAACTTGCATCTGAATTCAGCCTTTGTTATGTTTGCCTGATAGAAAGAAAAAAAGTATATTTCTTCAGGATATACATGGAAAGAGGTTTTGCTTTTAGATCTGTTTCTCTCGCACTGAGGATAAAGCCCAGTTCGTACTTCCTGTGAATGCAAATGCAGTACGAATTTTTTCGTCACAAATTCGCAACAAATGATTCGCATCAGTTGACTTGTGCTAATCTCTGAAAAACAGGGCTGTGACAACAAAACTCGCTTCACATTCACAGGAAATATGAACCCAGCTTTATTTTACCAGAAGCTCCTTGAAATCAACTCCAGGGTGGATTTCACAAAGGTAGTTCTAACTTAGGACTAGTCCTAGGCAATGCTAAGAGATAGGACCAGTCCTAAATTAGGGGACTGGTCCTATCTCTTAGCATTGCCTAGGGGACTGGTCCTATCTCTTAGCATTGCCTAGGACTAGTCCTAAGTTAGGACTACCTTTGTGAAATCCACCCCAGGGGTTATGCTGAGATCAACTAATTCACAGCCTCCTAAAATCTGGAGCCTCTTACCATACCCTTTTGTCAGTAATAACTCTCATCCCTGTCAACCAATAAATATTAAAGACTTTTGAAAATAAACTATGCCTTGCAGAGGGTAATGATAATTCTACAACACAACGAAGCACCATCCAGACTCCTGTGGAATGCGCTGTGGCCAAGAAGCCATCCGTCATCTCTAACGCAGTCCGCTTCGGCCTGTCAACGGACAGTCACATCCAGCTAGCTATTGACCCATTGGAGTTTGGCAAAGTGTAAGTCAAATTTTTTTTCTCTTTCTTGTAAAGCGAGAATCATACTTCCTGCGAGTGCTTCGTGCAAAGCGAATTTTCTTGCATCCACAATTGGAAGGGAAACGCGTACCCACTCGCTTTATTTTCGCATAAAGTATAAACCGGGCTTAATTGTTGATTTTGAAACTGATGGCCATTAGCAGGGCCCAATTTCATAAAGCTGTTTAGCAAAAAATACTGCGTGATAAATTTCTTTCCTAAGCAAACAACTTTGACTGGAACCAGCTACAACAATGTAAACTTACAGTAATTTGAGCAGGTAGCCTGTTTCTGTTAAGCAACAATATTCTGTGCTTAGCAATTTTTTTGTGCTTACAGGCTTTATGAAATTGGGCCAAGTTGTTTTGCTTCTGGCTTTGAGCTCATCAAGAACTTCTGGTCATTATTTATCTACTGTTGCTCTTAATGTTCACACAACCAGCTTATTCTCAGGGAAGAGAACCCTAGGAATTACCCGGGGAACCCTAGGAATTACCCGTGCAAACAAGAACCCTGTGCGTATGTTGTGTCCCACTTGATACAAAACACCCCCCCTCCCCCTCCCCCAACGGACGGGTCCTCAGTCTTACATAAACTGATATCTTTACCAAGATACACGGACGACAAATTTACACAGTAGATTGGTGTTTAATTTGTCTGCAACATTCCTTGGAAGCCTAGCACCCCATAAATATGTGCACAGTAAATTAGACGGCGGTTTGTTTAAGTATCGAGTTAGTACAGTTATCCTAATTTATTAATACTTGGTATGCGTTTGATTAATGAGCTTCAGTTTTCAAAAGCATTTTTATGCTAATTTTCGGGTGAAATGTTTGGTTTCAATCCTGTTTTTCATCGCAATTTCATACTGAACAGATTCTTCCCCTATCGTGTGGTGTCTCTCTACAGTTGTGTATAGGTTAAAACAAAAATATTATTAATTTCTTTATTCGGGTGAACATTGTTTCCTAGTATATACCACATACAGTGTTACTTGTCATTTGATTGGCGAGAAAGCCACAATCTTTTTCGTTATTTTGCCATGCATACTACTGCAATGCTCCAAAGTTTAATATATCGGAGTCCAATATAGTTAATATTGTCGGTTGCTTTGCCATTTGTTCCCAAAATAATCGATCCTTGCCCCTTTCTGAATGAGGCATGGTCGTGGCACAGTGGACAAGGTTAGTGTTTACATTTTGTCGTGCGTAATACTGCAATGCTCCTAAATATTATATTTCAGTCTAATGCTACCAGTAGCCTACTATTAATTGCTTTGCAGCTCTGTTCTCAAAATAATAGTTCTTTGTCCTTTTCCGAATGAGGCACGGTCGTGGCACTGCGGACAAGTTAGATGTCTATACATGGTGTCCTCCACTTGGTTAATAGAAGGGGGGTTTCAGAATTTCCAGAGTGTCATCATCAGTCGACAAGTTTCCGTGTCTGTTTTGTGTTTGACAAGGATCTAGATTGGCTTTTCCATTTTTACTTGACTTCCCTCATATGAAATAAAATAGTCCAGATTTCACTCAGTGATTATATTCTGTGACAATGAGCTCAAATGGGACAAATGTTTGTGTATCAAAGTTATCTATCTTACTGGAACAAAATATACTGTTTTTACTCTATACACAGTATCAGTATAGGATACAACTGAAATATTGTTTTTCAGGGGTGCAAATCTTTCAAATCAATAAACAAACATTTAATAGTAATAATAATAAAGACATAAAGTGCGAAAAGCCTCTAAGCGCATAAAGTGAACAATAAATAAACAATGAGAGAAAGATACAAATTACAAACAAGCAGTTTTAAACAAATGAGTTTTTAACAGAGACTCAAAACATTGTAAAGAACTGGCCTGGTGAATATGCACAGGAAGTCTTTGCAAAGAAATGATGCGGCATATGAACAAGATCTGTGGCCATAAAAATATTGAAGAAGCTCATTGCATAAAATGGAGTACACATTGGTTTTGTAACCAAGTTGTGAAAAGCTCATCAAAGTATGTTATCACCTTTAAAATCATTTCAAACGAATATACTGCCCAAAAATTGCTTTCAAAATGTCACGATTGCTCTGAAAACAGCAGCCCAAGGCAAACACAATTAAGACACAGTGGAAAGCAGACATGGTGATTAGGACAGTTCAATCAATTTCAACTTACAAAATAAACACCATTGTAACAAATGCCCCAAGTTGACGTCAATAATTGTTTGTTTGGGAACAATAGGAAAGCAAAAAAGACAATACTTTAAAAGAAAGTTTTGATCAAATATCTCAAAATACAAGATGAACTAAATGCTTGTAAAGGAGAAAAAAGAGAGAGTAAAACAGACAAGAGAGGTTAACGTTTCAAAATACTAGTTCAACGTTAAATATTAAGAAATAGCCCAGATTGATTCAAGTAATTTGTGAGTGGAGTAAAGCAGATGACTTCAAAGTAGGGTATACCTGGTGATTGGTTCAAATACTAATGACCATAAAAACTCACTAAGTCAGAAGCCCTGAAGCTGTTGACTGAGAGAAATTATTCCCTTCTTAGGGAGGTGGTTTTAAAGAGAGAGTGATTCAAAAACATTTCAAGAAACAATTCTGAGATTGTGTAGTGTATTCAAATTATGGATTTTCCTCCTGCGTCAACATAACCCCTTCAGATATTCGGTATTATCTAAAAAATTCTACCATCTTTTGTAATGAGATTATAACAGGTTATAATTGCATTGTATATTTTTTTGTAGAGGTGCTATAATGAGCAGAAAATATTGCTTAACAATTTTCTGCTCAGCAGAAATGAGCAGGATACCAGTCATAATTGGTACATGTGACATGGTAGTTTGGCCGGTAACCTTATTCTGGTAAGCATAACTTTGTTGTGCTTAGCTGGTTGCTATGAAATTGGGCCCAGATGTATGCAAAATTTATCGCCTGATGTCTGAAGATGATTTATTTGAGATACGACAGTCTTGCACTTATCCGATGGTTCAATTTGTAATTTGACTATCCTCTTTTGATGACAAAATGTAATCTTGTTGATCAAAGCCGGCAAACATAGCTATTTCTACCTCCATGATCTTAGTAAGGTTAAAGGCAGTGGACACTATTGGTAATTGTCAAAGACTAGTCTTCACAGTTGGTGTGTCTCAACATATGCATCAAATAACAAACCAGTGAAAATTTGAGCTCAATCGGTCATCGAAGTTGCGAGATAATAATGAATGAAATATTACCCTTGGCACACGAAGTTGTGTGCGTTTAGATGGTTGATTTCGAGACCTCAAGTTCTAAATCTGAGGTCTCGAAATCAAATTCGTGGAAAATTACTTCTTTCTCGAAAACTATGGCACTTCAGAGGGAGCTGTTTCTCACACTGTTTTATACCATCAACCTCTCCCCATTACTCGTCACCAAGAAAGGTTTTATGCTAATAATTATTTTGAGTAATTACCAATAGTGTCCACTGCCTTTAAAGTCTGTGATAAGTGCAAGTATGTATTAGTACGATAGTGTCCAGTGTTTCGTGGCTCATGGTCGGAGTGTAGCGGAGAATGGCTTCTTGGTTATGTAACCATTGCCGGATGGGGTTACCATGGCATCATTATAATAATTATTATCGATTCATTAAAAGTCAAGTATGCAGCCCTAAGGCAGAATTGTGTCGATACTACGGAACACTACAATTCAGAGAGAGAGTATTAAATTAACAAGTTATGAATATGACCAGGAAAGGGCAATGAAAAATTCGGAAATAAGAAATAAAAAAATATCAATTTGTAATTTTTAAATTTTTGTGTTAAATAAAATGTAAGGGCTGATGAAATCCTTTAGAAAAATAAAATAAAAAAATAAATTTTGTGCAAAAAAATAAATAAAACATCCCAGAAGTTATTTCTCTCCCATCCCTTGATTTGTGCACACTCGTTGCTTATTTTGATGGCTTCAATTGAAATAAGCAAGTGTGATTTTTTTTTTTTTTTTGGGGGGGGGGGTCTTAATTGGCTATTTTCTTCTGCCTAGCATTTAAATGGATTGATAATCACTATTCAGATAATGTGCTTGATTCTTAAATATAGATTTTGTAATGAAGATCACAGGAATACTGTATCCTTTATTTTTCAGGATTAAATCTCAAGCATAACATTATTAAATTCTAAATTCATAATTTATGGTTGCAAAGTTTCATAAACCATGATTTCTTCTCGCCTCCTATGATTAGTATTCCTCAACTAGTTAAAAGAGTAAATTATCTTTGTTGAATACTATTAAAGGGACACGTTGCCTTGGATCGGGGCGAGTTGGTCTATGAAAAGCATTTTGAAACCGAGTCCACAAAATGGCTGACCGTCTTAGTTCGCAACATAAAAGGAAAACCACGCAATTTTGAGGCTAATTTGTGCAGATCGTTATATTATACTTAACAAACAACTTTCTAACCATATGCATTTCATAACAAAAGGTTTCAAACGCTTTGTATAGACCAACTCGCCCTATCTAAGGCAACATCCCACGTGTCCCTTTAAAGAATATTTTTGTCACAATTTCCAATCTTCTGCGTCTGTAAATTGCTATGAAATTACAGGACATTGATCATCCTCAGTATTTAATATGGAAATCTGACTTAAATCAAGCAAAGCTTTTATGAAATGTTTATTGTATTGCCGAAGCAGTGGTATATGAAAGGCCAGATGATGCAAAGCAAGGCCTAATGACTCATTAGGGACTAATTAGCTTTAGAAAATAATCACCAAGACTATTTTTTAATGCCCACCTGGGTGCACAAATACTGCTGTAGAGTGGTAACGTCGTGCTTACACACAAAAATGAAATTGATAATGAATTTCGGTCAGCGAAATTACTGAATTTTAGTCAGTAAAATTAAAAATATTTTGTTGGCAAATTGACTCAGTTTTAGTCGGGATGCCAATTTAAAAAGAAAAATTGATACAGTGCTTGATTTGCCAACTTGGGCCCCAATTTACAGCTGTAAATCTTTGCAGATCTTCTAGTTTTCAAACTCAAAATTATTTTTATTTTTCACTGACAAAATATTGCATTGATAACAAAATTGTCCAAAACTGTTACCTCAATTAAATTGTTCAATCTATAATTCACAAAAGGGACACTTATTTTTTAGTTTTTTTTTTTACTTAAGAAACAATGTACACTTATGAATATGTCTATGTACTTATAACAAAGATTAATTATTACAGATCAATGCACTCACAATTTTTAATGGCTATTGATTATTTTTAGAGTTCATACCCCCCCCCCCCCCCCCCCCCCCCCCGCTTAATAAGAACGTGTCAAGAAACCTTTAGAGACCATATCCATTGACTAATGACTAAAACCTTCAAAGCAACCCATCAGCGTCGCATTCCATTTCCGGAACAGTTAGAAAAGAGAACCTGCATAACAAATATGCAGTAATTAATAACTTCATTATATTATGCTAGACATCTTGGGGGGGGGGGCTGGGATGAAGCTTAAACCGTCGGTCGTCCCAATTAATGACTGACGTATGGGTTGAAAATCAGAACCTTTGGCAAAATTTGTGCAAATTATTGATAAAGTCGTTACTGTTTTCAGCAAGTTTCAAGACCTAACTGGTAATGGTTTCGTAATTAATATTTCAATAAGCATGACCAATGTATTGCTAGATTTTTACCAGTTAGTGTTTCCACGAATAATTTATCACGTAAGCCTTAGGGTTCACACTTTCCGCGAACGCCATACAAATTTTGACGTCACAAATCGGAGACAAAATTTCGCATCATTTGTATGAGCTGAAATCCTGCGAAACGTTCACTGCGGAATTTGCTGTGAAACATTCGCTGGGAAACATTCGCGGCCAAACATTCGTTGCGAAAACAGCCCTGTGACGTCAAGATTCGTATCGCATTTGCATTTGCAGGAAGTACGAGTGAGGCTTTATCCATTGAAGACATAGAGCTGGCACAGTTTCAAACATGCAGGATATGACTTTTGTTTGTCCATGAAGTGACGTATCTACTGACTTTATTAGTTTACCATTTTCACAAGGCAATGTTTTAATTGGTTTGTACTTGTCGCTTTGTGTGCACTTCTCTTTTTGTTTTGTTTTTCACAAAGTGACGTAAATCTCATCAAAACAGGAATACCACTCTGGAGGTTTTCAAACCCTATAGAGCAGTGCCAAATTACATGGCTCTGCTTACCGCCAAACTCTGCGCTTATAATCATCACTCTCTGCTTGCACGGCAAGCACCAAAGTTCTTTGCTAGCCTTGTAAGCGTAGAATGACTGGTAATGTTGAGTACGCTTGAGCACAAGCCAAAATTCCCCCGCTAACCTGTGAAATATGCTAGACGAAAGCGCATAATTCCCTGCTTCTGTAATCCTCCATTCTTTGCTGACTGTGAGCAGAGCCATGAAGTTGTGGCCAAGTTTACCCAAATTTAACATCATAAAAGCATATTTAATATATGGTATTTAACCAAAATGATCACAGTAGAGTCAAAAGTCTATTTCTATATGTTTCCCATGGGTCTGTTATTTCACCTCTCTTAACGCCTTAAATATCAGTCTTGATAACACATGTTTTAGCGTCTTTAGTCACAGATTGACACCTGTTTTAATAATCAATTATTTTTTCCACAACAAAAACAAATGACAAGTTTGTTGCTTTTGATAAATAGTCATTTAATTTTGTATTAACATAATTACAATAATTATTTACATAATTATACAATATGCAAATCCTGAGGTGATATCACACATCACATTAACATTTATAGGCAGACCCTAAAATTTATTGTACATTGCTCTTACACAATTCAAAACGTTTCTATTTTAAATTGGGTCTAACTGTGCGCAGAATATTCTTAACCCATCAAAAAGGGGGGAAACAAAATATTATGTACAATACATGGCAGGCCTGGAGTATACACGCATGCCACGGGGGCCATGGCAGCCACTGCCCTGGGTGTTAGCCTTGGTGGTCCTTCAAATGTTTCCCATTGACTTTAAGATTTTTCAAAGGAACATGCCCAACCTCGTTCCCAGGGGTGATCGATCTCGCCGTGCCATTTTTTCTTAGCATGCCTTGCTCAATCATAACCCCTGGAAGTGTAACTCCAAAATATCCAAATATAAGGGATATTACAATTAGTCCTGTGGTTGATCCGTTCTGTGTTGGGCGTTAGTCGCGCACACGCTGGATGTTATAAAAGTCATAAACTTGCCTTGGCGTTCAGTGTTGCGTGACACAACAAAAGTGAATACGTACATCTTTATACGCACGCGTTTGGGCGTATAGAGCTTTTTGGAGACACAGCGTTTCAAATTTTGCACGTATATGATAGCCAATCAAAGACACGGATCAGAGTTTCCCTCCAAGGGGTTAGAGACGTACGCAGAGGTAGCATGATACGGCGTGCTGCCCATGGTAGCGAGGTTGGAACATGCCCTATGCAAAATGAAAATGGCCTTGCCCTTTCAATTGTGAAAGTCCAGGGTTAGGGCCTCGAGAGATGGGATTAATTTGTTCCTTGGATGATCATTCAGGATTGAGACCAAGCTACATGACATTAACTTCTGGGAAAATTATATCTTCCTTTGAAGAAACAATACAGTGATGGTAAATTAATAATGGCTTGATAATGAGCCACATGCTGCTAATCAAGGCCTAACTTCTTATTAGGGAAATCCATTCAGGATATGAGCTAAGCTTCTTGGAGTATGACCAAGATTGGGTAACAAAAACGGGGAAAAAAACCTTAATTTTAGGAAGGAAAAATTACTGGATTTCTGGTCAAAATTAGTGAATTTTAGCAAGCAAAATTACTTAATTTTACCTAGCAGCAAAAAAAAATACATCAGAGTACTAAATGTAAAGACTAGAGTGTAATTTGTTGTTACTGACTGTAGCCAAATGTAGCTGAAGTTGTGTAAAGCTTAAAGCCACTGGACACATTTTGTAATTACTCAAAATAATTATTAGCATAAAACTTACTTGGTAACGAGCAATGGAGAGATGTTGGAAGTATAAAACATTGTGAGAAACGGCTCCCTCTGAAGTAATGTAGTTTTTGAGAAAGAGGAAGTTTCTCACTCAAATAAGCCTTTTATTATGGGTCTGAACTCACACAAATTAATGCAACAAGGGTGATTTTCCTTTCATTATTTTCTGTCATTTTTGATGACCATTATTGAGCCCAAATTTTCACAGATTTGTTATTTTATGCATATGTTGGGATACAACAAGTGAGAATTCTGGTCTTTGACAATATTACCAAATGTGTCCAGTGCCTTTAACTCTCACTGAGGTTCACTGATTAAAAGAGCATCGACAAATAGATCAAAGAGCAGAAAATCAGGTGGGAAAAGCTAATAAAATTAATAAAGCTAATTGGCAAGAGGCTGGATAAATGGATCAAAAACAGGAAGGAAAACAACCCAATTCTGGAAATAGAGTTATGCTTTTATCAGCCTCCATTTTGTTTGGTGTTGTTGTTTTCTCTTGAATAAAATATTTGGACAATGAGATAAAATTAACTTGGAGAAACACTTTCTCTCAAAATACTGGAACAAAAATATTACTAAATGTTTTGTTACATCACAATGAGTGAGGAAGTGACATTAATTTCACATTGATTACAAATGTGTGTATTTAACAAAAAAACTTTAGCAAAACAGGAGTGTAGTATACATAGTACACATTAATCAGCATCGGATAAAGAACACTGATGTGTATTAGAGGCACTGGACAAAATATATATTAGCTTAAAAACACCCTTGGTGACGAGCAACAGAGAGCTGTTGATAGTAATAAAACATTGTGAGAAATAGTCAACAGTGTCAATAGCGTCATCAAGAGTGTGGCAATCAATGCGTACAAGAATTACAGCACCACTGTTTGTAAAAGAAATTGCTCAATTTTGGTGGGTTGGTTTTTGTTGTTGTTGAACTGAGGCCCTGAACTCATTTGGTTACGGGGGACCGGGTGGGAATGGAACCGATGCCCTCCTTATATGTCGTTTCATTGGATTTGTGCTTTGCGTTTTCAAACGTCCAATTAAACAAATGGGAATAAATATATCAAACTTGAGAAAATACTCAATATACTTGAGAAAATATAATGTAAAATTTGGAAAGAAAAAACCCCACATTAAAACACTTGGACATTAAATACAGTGTACACTATTGGTAATTGTCAAAGACGAGTCTTCACAGTTGGTGTATGGCAACATATGCATAAAATAACAAACCTGTGAAAATTTGAGCTCAATCGATCATCGAAGTTGCGAGATAATAATGAAAGAAAAAACACCTTGTCTCACGGAGTTGTGTGCTTTCAGATGCTTGATTTCGAGACCTCAAATTCTAAACTTGAGGTCTTGAAATCAAATTCGTGGAAAATTACTTCTTTCTCGAAAACTACTCCACTTCAGAGGGAGCCATTTCTCACAATGTTTTATACTATCAACCTCTCCCCATTACTCGTCACCAAGAAAGGTTTTATGCTAATAATTATTTTGAGTATTTACCAACAGTGCCTATTGCCTTTAACATACATTAATTTCATTAGAAGTTTAACAACAATACCTTTGACTATAATGATCAAAGAGAAACTCTTAAAACATTTCATTTGGGTAATTTCAAACTCCTAACACTCGGGTTAAAAAAAAAAAAGGGTGTAAAATAATGTGGTTTTTTTTTTAAATCATTCAAAGTAAATTTTGGTGTGTTTTTCTCAACTTACCAATAATTGGTTCTGTACATCTCACACAAGTATTTTTCAGAAATCTTGGAAATTCAGGAATGGGGTTACAAATTATCTGTACAAAAATGGACAGATTCATTTGTTTCTCACTAACAGGGCATTAAATACAACATCATTTTATACCATAAAGAGGATTAAAAAGACTTGTAATATTGATTGTTTTTTAAGGGCTGTTTCTGTAAAAAAAATTAGTACATCACAAAAATGAATTGGACCCGAGACCCTCGTATTTAACAATTACATGGGCCTTTCAATATGAAATGCTTAGTATTTATTTACAGTGAGAGATCATCGGTGGTTTTTTCTCTGTTGTGAAAAATGTGTAGAAGTTTATCATCAACAGCCAGATGTGTTTTTGGACGGTTCTTTTGTGTCGCTCTTAAGTAATCTGCTCGTGTTGGAAAGTGTCCTGGTGCCATTTTCTTTGAATGGCAAAAGCGTCAGAACACGGTTTGGGGAATTCCTTGTCTTACAGCGGAGCAGCTTTCTAAAAGCATCCTGAAAGTCTTTATTGAATTTAGTGTACAATATGGGATTGATCATGGAGTTGAAGTAGCCAAGCCAGAGGAAGACGCTTTTCCAAAAGGAGGGTAAATCACAGTGCGCGCAAAACGGAAGTACAAGAGCGGTTATGAAGAACGGCAACCAACAGATGAGAAAGGTCCCAGTGACTATGGCTAGGGTCTTCACGGCCTTCTGCTCTCGACACGAGGCAAGGTGCCGACGCTGGCTCAATCGCTGCCGGATGAATGGTGAACTGGGAACTGAGAGGTGGCCTTTTTGCGGTGATTGCTGCTGATGTGTAGATAGAGAGACAGTTCTCTGGTGTACTGGCGAAAGTAAGATAGACGTCTGACTCACGGAGTAAGAGGTCGGCGATGTGGGAATAGGCGGTTTGGCGATCAAACCAGGACTTGACTGACGTCGTTGGCCATTTGAACGTGGAGGAGTTACATGTACATGTAGCTCTAGCGTTGAGTTGAGGCTCTCCTTCTCAGCAATGATGGGTTCACTGTTGGAGAGCCGTTTCAACATTGAGGCAAATCTTAGGGACATTTCACCGGCATTCGGGCGTCTGACTGACGAAAGAGAGGCGGAATCCAACGGTGTACTGACCAAATGTGTGCCGTGTATACGCTTGCGAGCTTCCACAAACATACGAATGTAGACGACCATCATTATTGTCATGGGGATAAAAAACGCACCGAATGTGGAGAATACCGTGTAGAGCCTATTTTGACTGATCACACACTGAGATGGATCTGTGTTCTCCGTCCGCCAACCAAAGAGTGGCGTTGCTGAAATCAGTAAGGAAATCACCCATACCGCAGCTATCATAACCAGCATGCGGGATGGGGTACGTTTCAATTTGTACTCCAAGGGTCTCGTGATTGCCCAGTACCGATCCAGGGCAATGACGCACAAGTTCAGGATGCTCGCTGTACAGCACAGGACATCCAAAAAGATCCAGAAATCGCAGACGACGGGTCCTAACGTCCACTCTACCGTGAGTTCCACAGAGAGGCTTAATGGCATGACCATCAAGCCCACCATGAGGTCTGCTACGGCCAGCGACGCGATAAGGTAGACAGGGGGTGTCTGGAGGGGTCGGTGCCTCCTTACGGCCGCCAGGATTAAGATGTTTCCAAAGAGGACACAGAAGATCATCAGGCACAATCCTACGACAAGCAGCACCTGTTTGATTGTGGTGCTCATTAAACTTGTCATGATTAGAGTTGTTGTGTTGTTTGTCTGAAAGACAGAATACGCTACTTCAGAACTCATGTTCTCCATCTTAGTTTCCACACTTTCTCCGATCATTTAAAATTAATTTGTGATCACAAATGCACAAATCGTAAATGGATTCTGACGAGGTTATGGAACAGTTCTCTTATCCATTTGGTGTTCCTCTCGACTGAGATCCAGTTTCACTGATGAAGCTTTTATAAAATTTGTATCACAACTTTGCCACATCATCAAACAAAATCTCTCTGGTCATTTCGCAGCTTGCTCCACTTTCAGACTTTTGTTGCTGTTTTTCAAAATGTGCTTCCAACAAGACTCTCTAGCTGCTCTCTCTCTCTCTCCTATCTGTGCAAATGGGCTTTCAGCTCTGATTCATTTCTGCATCTCCACTGCTTAAAGCGATCTTCTCATTTTGCCGACCAGATGGATTACAACTGATACGTTAACTCATGCCGCGATTCCTAGATGGATGTGATATTTATCTACCTCTCGGGTCCTTTAGAGAATGAACGACTCTTCTCTACTCACTAGCAGGTGTTTGTCAAATCATCTACCCGAAGTTAGCAATAGACGTCAAGTTACCTGATTTTGGTTATACATCCATCAAGATTTGATTCGCAAAGGAATATCCTGTAACTGTCCTCTTCATCACAGGAGCAGAGATTCTTTCAAATCCTCGGATAGATTGAGAGCCCCTGTTGATAAATAAACAAGATGACATTTTGAAGCTGTATACATTCATATATGCAATTGAAATCATATTGGAGGCAGGGCAGCTGGTTGTTGACTTGGTTTATAAAACAAACAACTACAAGCCAGCACGAGTATTATGGGCAGAGAGATGTGATCTGACATGCATATTACATGGTTTTTTTTCAAGTCTTCTCTGCAACACATGGTCGGGATGGTTTAAGTCATGCGTCACTAACCGTTAAGTGTCGCTGGCTTGTTCTCTTATTATGGTTTCTTATTCTGATCTGAGTGTACTGTTAAAAGCATTTAATACCCGACCAAAATAAACAACGCATGTTTAAAGGGAAGGTACACGTTTGGTAATTACTCATAAAAAAATTAACTTAAAAACTGACTGGGTAACGAGCATTGGAGAGCTGTTGATAGTATAAAATATTGTGGGAAACGACTCCCTCTGAAGTAAAGTGGTTTTAAGAAAGAGGTAATTTCTCACTGAAATAATAAAAGATTTCTAGCTAGAAGTCTTTTATTCTCATCTGAAAGCACACAATTTCGTCCAACAAGTGTGTTTTTTCTTTCATCATTTTCTTGCAACTTCGATGACCGATTGAGCCCAAATTTTCACAGGCTTGTTATTTTATGCTTATGATGGAATACACCAAGTGAGAAGAGTGGTCTTTGACAATTCCCAAACGTGTACCTTCCCTTTAAGTGTCGCTGACTTGTTCTCTTATTATGGTTTCTTATTTTGATCTTATAGTGTACTGTTAAAAGCATTTAATACCCTCAAAATAAACACTGCATCTTTAAGATGAATACAACACCACAGACTATGTAACCTTTGTTGCAAGAAAAGCAACCTTGTATAGGGCCTTTCTGCCGGCAAGATGTTTGTTTACGTTTGCGGCCACTGGCCAAAGTGCTAGAAAGTTACAATGGTGTGTGGGTGTTGTGGCCGAGCGGATAAGAGCACCGAACTCAAGCTCTGGTGTTTCTGTTCTGCAGAGGTGTGGGTTCGAATCCCGGTCATGAAACTTGTGTCCCTGAGTAAGACACTGCTCTCTTTACTAGACAGGGACTTTAGTAATAAGACCGAATCAACATGAGGAGACTTAGAATCAAAGTGAGAAAACGGTTTCTTCATCTACTCTGTTTGTTTGTTTGAACAAAAATCTAAGAGAAGATTGATCTCTTCTGTTATAGTGGGTAAAGTGAAAGATATTTGTGAGAATCGGACTCAACATTTGAACATCATTTTTTTGGAAACAAACATGTTGAGTTGTAAAGGAAAAAAAACAAGATCATGGACTTGTCCTGTCTTGAGTTTACTGACCCGACACTGAACAGCTGAAAAAGTTTTGAAATGTGCCGCCCCTTTCTTCCTATTGAAGGTGATAAAAATCGGACAGTGCTATCTCTTTAGAATATCTCTGCTGTAATGAATTTCCAGTATCCAGCCTGGATGTTAGAAAGCATGAATGAAGGTAGAGGCAGTATCTAGACTGATTGTTATATGAAGGCCATGACTTGAAAAAGGTTGTGTCGCTTGTATCTCCTGTTTTTCACTGCAAAAGTTATAACCTCCTCTTTTGAGTAGGGCAGATGTTTTTCTCCGTGTTTCTGATATCTTCCCATTGTTGTTTCTAAATGGTGTTATTATTACTGTTTGATTGGCTTTCACTGGATTTGTACACATTGTTGTGTTTACATTGTCTCTGCTGCGCCTTGAACATCTGTTAAGATTGATTTGGAGCATTACCAATACCTACTCTTATTATGATTTAAGGAATTCTGTTATTGATGATTGAAGTATGTAATGAAAAAGGTGTTTGGCTAGAGGGCCATCACAGATTTGACATTTTTTTAAAGGTATAAACTAGAAATTTGTAAACAATTTAAAATGGCTTGGTTGTTTGTGATCACTACCAATATTTGTATTCCCATATGTGTCTACCGATACTTGCAGCACTTTCTGAAATGTATTTCCTAAACAAGATTTTAACCCTAACATTATATGCAGCTGATTTAAAGCGAATGGTTTTAACGAGTCAACTCTCGAATAATTGATTAATAATGGGTAATACTATATGCAGCTATTTGAACACCCAGCAGGGTGGATATGTGCACATTACAAGTCTTATTATTATTATTATTATTATTATTATTACAACTGTGCACATGGAAATCAATCTATGCACTAAAATAACAGAGGTGGGCAGAGACAATGTAATTAATGTACATTGGCCATGTTCAGACGGCAGACTGAAAGTATACCCAAATCGTTTGAACTTTTACGATCAGCGGCGGCGGTCATGCAAATAAAACTATCTTGCCTTCAGACAGCCTGATATTGAACCCAATTCGGTTTATCTTCAGTTTTAAGAGGTCGCCCCGCTTCGTGACCCAATATCCCCTAAAAGATGAAAGATGCTTGCTTTCACAATTTATAAAATATGGCTTTTTACCCATACACCGATTCGCGATTTCACAGGCATATTACTCTGGTGGTGGTTGAACCCACGACCCTTGCAATTCTAGAGCAGTGTCTTACTAACTAGACTACCGAGATTGCCGGGTTGCTAGAGGCAGTTCGAATCCTATGTTCTGGCAGCGAGTACCGCAATGATATAATAGATGTTAAATTTGCATCGGGGATAAAGAATGTAAATTTTTCTTTTTTTACCTGTACACGATGTTTATCGGCAATGTATACTAATATTAATTTGTTTTATTTTTATTTATGGCTTGTTTGATTTACCCGTCTTGGGTCACCGGTCACATGTGAGGACTTAAAACTTAAGTTTTAAGAGATTTCAGACATGCAAAGTTAAAAAATTGAATGAGCTAAAACCGACTGTAGTCTTGTGTCTGAACGACCTCATTCTAATTACTGTACATCGAAGGCGACACTAATTTCCCCTGGGCTTCTTTGCATATTTCATTAAATATCTTGCGAGGACATTTTGGTTTGACCTGTTGGTTTATACACCTTCCAAATTGAGATATATTTTACAGTAATCTTATTTACGCAGTAGCTGTCCGTATGTTTTGCGGCGATTATTGATTACGTACTGCCGGCATGCAGGGGCATTCGGTTTTACGAGCAAGGCCCTCAAGTTGTGTTGGTTGTGATAATTGAGTTCAGTATTAAAACACACAGCAACAACTCTGACCAAGGCTAACTGATTTGTAGAGTTGCAAGTATCAAGTTTCAATTTGACAGCTGCCCCCTGTTTGTACTATTGTAATAAAATTAGTTCTTGCATCAACAACCTGAAAAAGCATGTGGACTTTAGGTCTACAGCTATACGGCTATGACTTTAGCCTTCGGCTATTAAAATATGATTTAGTTTTAACCTTACACCGATGTATAATTATTATTATATAACACCCAAGCAGATCCTTGCCATTTGATTGGAGGATTGTCCGTCACGTGATAGCAAATAAAAGTACCATTGCACGCTGAGTCACTCGCCGTGCTTTTTCGTTCCATCCGAAAAGTACCATTGCACGCTGGCACGCTGCCAGCGTGCAATGGTACTTTTCGGATGGAACGAAAAAGCTGAGTAAAAACATCACTGCGTGCGCGTGTCTTTGGTAACGCAGCAGGTGTTACTGCAAGAAGGCATAGTAAAATTACTAGCATTCGGCTTCTACAGTTGAAATTGTTTGTTTTGAAAGTTGTTTCTTTCAATCAAAATGACAAAGTTCTACTTGGATGTTACATAAAACAAATAATGAATGTTTTTCATTCGTGCAATGGTGCGAATATGTTCATTCGTTGAAAGCTGGAATGTTCCATTCAACTCGGCTCCGCCTCGTTGAATAGAACATTCCATCTTTCAACTCATGAACATATTCGCACCATTGCACTCATAAACATTCATTATGTGTATATTATTATTACAAAAATACTTCCAGATGGGCTAGTAGAAACAAAAGCAAAATAATTACTGTGGTCCATAGACCTGCCTCCCCACATCTGGTTGTAATACCAGTAATAAAACAATAATATAAAATATGTATTAAACAATTTATGTACAAAAAGATAGGAAAGTTAACTATAAATAAAACATGTCTATGTACATCAAAAGTTGGCAACTAAAACACAAAATAATTTAAAGCATGGACTATGTGGGAGTAAAACCAGTTTTAGTGAGCCTCTATACTTTCGAGTTCTGAGTACGTACACACAGGTGTGAGGGTAAAAACCATTTAAATTCTTTTTCCTGATGTAAAAAAAAGTGTATTTTTAATTTGTATTGGACACTACTTAATAGGTTTTCAATGTAGGCTTGTGCAACACCCAAATATAGCCCTTAAAGGCAGTGGACACTGTTGGTAATTACTCAAAATAATTATTAGCATAAGACCTTTCTTGGTGACGAGTAATGGGGAGAGGTTGATGGTATAAAACGTTGTGAGAAACGGCTCCCTCTGAAGTGCCATAGTTTTCGAGAAAGAAGTAATTTTCCATGAATTTGATTTCGAGACCTCAGATTTAGAACTTGAGGTCTTGAAATCAACCATCTCATTAAACGCACACAACTTCGTGTGACAAGGGTGTTTTTTCTTTCACTATTATCTCGCAAGTTCAGTGATGAGCTCAAATTTTCACAGGTTTGTTATTTTATGCGAATGTTGAGACACACCAACTTGAAGGCTAGTATTTGACAATTACCAATAGTGTCCACTGCCTTTCAATGAAGCCTGAACTATAGTGAAGATCCAACATGGTACCAAAATATAGCCTGGAATACATTATGTATGACGGTGAGGCTATCGTTTGGGTTTGGGCCAGTCTTAGGTTTCAACCTAAAGCGCCACTATGACGAAAAATTGAGATGCTTGATTAATTGGAAAAAAAGAAAGAAATTAACTTCCCATTGACCCGAGGCTTTCAAAAACCCAACAATAGCCAACCAGTCCACACCACTGCCCATTAATAGTTACTCAAAGTTAGTAACACTGAAAATGCCTTCCGGGTCTTCTCCTTGCAGGCATGATATCCTTCCTACTTGAGACTGATTTCCAACTTGTTTGCCTTTTAAAATACTGTGATTGAAAAGTCTATTAAATCCATGTACATGTAGTCAGCCCTTGTAACTCAATACAATGTTCATACTTTTGTTTTCAAAGACTAAATATTTTGTCTGCAGCAGCATCCTTTTCTCTATTATTTTGGGGTAGAATTTTGCTGTTAAAGGCACTGTACATATACATTATACAAAAATATACGTTAGCAAAAAATCTTACTTGGTAATGAGTCATGGGGAGCTGTTGAGAAACGACTCCCTCTGAAGTAAAATAGTTTTTGAGAAAGAGGTAATTTCTCACTAAAATAATTAAAGACTTCTGTCCAGAAGCCTTTTAATCCTATCTGACAGCACACATTTTTTGTACAACAAGGGTGTTTTTTCTTAATTCATTATTTGCTTGCAACTTCAATGATCAATTGAGCCCAAATTTTCACAGGCTAGTTATTTTATGCAAAATTATGTTGGGATACACCAATTGAGAATACTGGTCTTTGACGATTACCAAACGTGTTCAGTGCCTTTAACGAGGCTGATCCATTGTGTGATGAAAGCACAATTGTATTGGTTTTAGTCACTAGTTATACGGATTTATCTGCCTAATGATAATTATATGAGACATTCTCAAGGGGAGGGCAATTTGTGTGTTATGTAAGATTGAAGTAGATGTTAATAAGGGGAAGGTTAAACGCTTTGCTAACCGCTCTGTAAGTAATTGCAATACAATCTTAGTACAGCAGCCTCCGATGGTATAAAGCAATTTTTTAGAATCATTTCTCTTTGAAGTAAAGTAGGTGGAAACAAGAGATCAGTTTTTATCACCCAAAATTTGCTGAGAAATGTTACTGTCAGTTATGTCTGAGATGGTTTACTCCAATTTTGGGTTATTCTTCCTACGTGGACAAAAACCACTCTACAATTGTATAAGGACAAAAATCACAAAGTTAAAACTAAAAAAATTAGTGATTTTTCTTACCTTGAGAAATGCAGCTCGTGATCGTAGAGAAATTCCTCTGAAGCTTAGGGAGGAGGGGGGGGGGGGCAGGGGTTTACAGTTGTCTCTCTTTGGAATTTAAAATCAAGCCAACAGAGTCCGTCATTGATTCAGCAGGAAGGCTGTGTAAAGATGTTGCGCTTAGAAACAACTCCCTATCTAAGATGCAGACGTGAGTGACAGTCTGAATATACCCGACACATTGTGATGTTTCCTCCCTTTCTGTCATGGCAAATACACTCACCGCCTCGTCAGGTGCATTGGTGCCGCATGTCCGGACAACAGTTAATTAGAGATCTGGCTTTATACTTGACAACCGAAGGCCGACTTAAGGCAGGCCCTCCAGATTTAAATATAGTTCACACATTGATCAAAATCAACAATCAATGGATCTGTAATGTGATGAGAACGCAATCATGAAACATCTGGCAGGGGAGCCTCAGCTTGCACCTACACGAAGCGCTAATTACATCGTCCTATGTCTGAGATAACTGCAACTGATGTACCCTTGTGCTCATACACCACTATTTACGTTGGTCTTCAGATGATCTCTCTGACCATCATAGAGACACTTCTAACCCTTACAAACTATTGTTTGTCCTTTTTATGTTCAGCGGGAAACAAAAATCAGTGATTTAAATGTTCCCCATATTACCATGATACTGTGTGCACCGCTCGACCAATCACAGTGCTCAGAAACAGTTTCTCGACTTGCCGATTATCAAGCGGGGGTGTTCGCAGTTTATCGGAGGTTTTGGATAGCTTAAAATATATCATTCCATTTTGAAGGCAACCACATCTTATTGATACTCTTCGGAGGACATATAAAAGCAATTACCGGGGTCTCATTAAAATGGATGGCTTATTAAGGCAAGAGCTTCATTAACGAGCGAGCGTACAGGGAGTAGGTAAGATTTTCCAATTTACATAATTTGAGTTGGAAAACAACCCATTAGCTAAAAAAGTTGAGGCATGTTGGTATGTTAACAAACTAGAGGACAAATTTAAAAGTGGTGCAAAGAATAACCCCCCAAACTTGACATCCGAATTAGATTTTGAGGTCCTGAAATCAAGCAACTGAAAGCACACAATATCGTGTGACAATGGGTTTTTTTCCCCATTATTATCCCGCAACTTTGACGACCAATTGAGTTCAAACTTTCATTTTTGGGCATACATGTATTTTGAGATACACCAATTGAGAAGACTGGTCTTTGACAATTACCAAAGGTGTCCAGTGTCTTTAACAAAATGTTGTGAATTTTTCAAAAGCCCTTCCAATTCTTAAAGGGGTTTCAAGGGTTGTGCACTTAACAGTATGTAATTGACACACCATGAACTGACCTTATGTACATAAAACCTCTTTTTTTTCTTCTTCAGTTTTTATGTTTATAGAATACAATTTTCATCAAGGCCTAATAAGTTTATGAAATTCATAAAGTGAGATGACAAGGATACCCGACTAATTGCGAACAGATCTGATAACATATGTCCTGAAGCTTGTTAACAACACTGGTCAACAGTCAAAGACTAGCATTTGTATACTCTATGACCCAACTTATCATCGCTCGTACCATGAACTGACCTGGCTCGACCACAGTTTTAAAAAATGTGTTTGGAGAAAATTGCGATTAGACTGTTTTCACTTGTTGCACTTATTGAAGGAATAGTGCTTGAAATTCTGTAAAAGAAAAAAAATTGTTTAAAATTGTAGTTTGACCAAGAAAATGTAAATACTGCAGCAGACTTAGAATCAGGAAAAGTAAAAATGACATTTTTATTAGTGGGGGAAAATTGTGTTGGAGATAGAGACAGTTTTCAAAGGTCAAATTTGTGAGTAGTTTCTTTTATTTTTTATTTTTTATTTTTGTTATATTATTATTATCATCAAATATAGGCCATTTCAAGAGGTTTAAAATTGTGTAAATTGTATCTCTGTTTGTGCTTTACTATTGGCGGTATGATTGTTCAAACATAGTAGGTTAAGTTAGTTAGTAACAAGTTGGTTAACAAATACCTCAAAAGATCTTAGGGTTTCTCAGGGTGTCCATTAAGCACATAGAGTTTCACTCCAATCTGTTATGGTCAGGTGTTGTTTACATCTATATTGGTCCCAACTTTGGAATCTTATCAAAACGCCTTTTTAAAAACTGCATTTCATTTTGACTCGATGAGATTTAAGTAAAGCATACCTCGCTTCGGATGAATTACTTCATTCATGTCCAAAAAGTCCTCCATTAAAAGATTAAAAGTGACAGCCAAGACTTTGATTCACATGTTCGTTTTTGCGAATCAAATGACTCGAGTCCACATGATAAGAACAGCCTTTAAAAGGTTTTGGTACTTTTTGTACGACACAAAACACAAACATCCACAGATTTACATGAAATGTTACACTGTTTAAAGACAGTGGACACTATTGGTAATACTCAAAATAATTATTGGCATAAAATCTCGCTTGGTAACGAGTAATGGGGAGAGGTTGATAGTATAAAACATTGTGAGAAACGGCTCCCTCTGAAGTGCCATAGTTTTCGAGAAAGAAGCAATTTTCCACGAATTTGATTTCGAGACTTCAGATTTAGAGCTTGAGGTCTCGAAATCAACCATCTCAACGCACACAACTTCGTGTGACAAGGGTTATTTTTCTTTCATTATTATCTTGCAACTTCGATGACCGATTGAGCTCAAATTTTCACAGGTTTGTTATTTTATGCATTATGTTGAGATACACCAACTGTGAAGGCTAGTCTTTGACAATTACCAATAGTGTCCACTGCCTTTAATAGAAAGCTTCCCTGAACTATATTACATACATCTTCATTCACAGTGAGTAGGGATTCATGTCATGGCCAAAAACTTGATTCACAAAAGGTACTAGACCCTTTAAAGGTCATCTTCATCTTGTACATCCGTCTTCCATATCTTAGAGCGAACCCTACCAGACCATCTGTACATTAACAACTCAAAGTGATGACATATTTAGAAAGAGTGTGAAATATTATACGTTTTTTATCGTTGCGGTACCCGCTACTAAAACATAGGATTCGAACTGCCTCTAGCTGCCAGCCAATCTCGGTGGTCTAGTTGGTAAGACACTGCTCTAGAATTGCAAAGGGCGGTGTTCGAGTCCCACCCGAGTAATATGCCTGTGATTTTTTTTTCACAAATCTTGGGAAAAGTACTGAGTATACATCAGTGTAAGGGTAAAAACCGAAAAATAAAATTTGAGTACAAAAATGTAGAATATGTTGTATAGGTTTTCTTGGTCAATTTCGGAAAATGAGCAGCCAATTTAACCACCAAGCTATCCTATTTCGCGCGAAATCGAATGCAACTGAAAAGGGTCATTCGATTTCGTTTTATGATTAGTCAAATGTAATGTTGCGTCGTTCGATTTTCCAAAATAATCATTCAATTTAACAATTCACCAAAGCAGCATTCAAATTTGCAGACGCTTCTTGAGGAGTGTGTGTCACGAAAAAGAATGACGACACGCTAAATTGAACAGAAACGGCTCCCTCTGAAGTGCCGTAGTTTTAGAGAAAGATGTAATTTTCCACGATTTTGATTTCGATACCTCAAGTTTAGAACTTGAGGTCTCGAAATCAACCATCTAAACGCACACAACTTCGTGTGACAAGGGTTATTTTTCTTTCATTATTATCTTGCAACTTCGATGACCGATTGAGCTCAAATTTTCACAGGTTTGTTATTTTATGCATATGTTGAGATACACCAACTGTGAAGGCTAGTCTTTGACAGTAACCAATAGTGTCCACTGCCTTTAATACTTCCAACAGCTCTCCATTGCTTGTTATCATGCAAGTAAGTTTTTTGGCTAACAATTATTTTGAGTAATACCCAACTTCAAGTCATCCTTTGTCCTTACATTCCGGGTCAAATCATGGAGCAATAAATGTTCAATCTGTAATGTGTAGGTGTTGTCAGGGACAAATACTTTGACCTTGTGTAGGAGTAGAGTCTTGATTGTACTACTGGTTAAGAAGCACTCATTAGCAGATTCAAAGGGCAAAAACGCTGGTAAGCAGGATAAACTGCTTCCCTGGGGCCTAATTTCATAAAGCCTGTAAGCATATAAACACACGCTAAGCAAAACTAAATCTTGCTTAACAGAAACTTGTTATTAGTCATCATTGCATAAAGTTATGAAACTGGTGCCCCACTATTTATTTGCTTAGCAAAGACATTTGCTATCCAGTATCTTCTGCTTAACAGCTTTATGAAATTGGACCCAGATTGCCATATCTATGGTGCATCTCTATTATTTTGCTTAGTCAGTCAATTATCTGCTTAATAGTAAAAAAAAACAAAAAAAACTATAATAACGAGGTGAAACGTGGATGGTTCCATTTTTTGAGGCCAAGCTGAGTGAAATGGAACCGACCATAATTCAAGAAGTGATTATACTCTGCGACATTGTATGAATAATAAGCATCCTATATTTGTTTTATATACCTGAAATAGAACACTTAATTTCATTGTCACCTCATATTTTTCATAGAATTTATAACTTATTTCACAATAAATAATGCAAAGTTTTGATCAATGTACAATTTACAGGTTTAACAGGTTTAACAGAAATGCGTGAAGTCCATATTTTTGGAAACATTAATATTGCCTAAAATTTGTCTATACTGTTTGTTCCACAAACAAGATTCTGTGATTTTTTAGTGTTTTTTTTAATTCCCATTTTTAGTTGAGAAAGTTTTCGTTTAAGGGCTGAAAACATGCACATCCCAACATAACGCATAAAATAACAAATCTGTGATTTGAATTTTGACTTAATTGGTCATCGAGAAAAATGAAGAAAAACACGTTTTTTCCCACAAAATTTATGTGCTGTCAAGAAAAGCTTCAGGCATGAAGTATTTTTATATTTGAGTGAGAAATTTCCTCTTTCTCTAAAACTACGGTCGCAACGTTAAAGGCAGTGGACACTGTTGGTAATTTCTGAAAATAAATCTTTCATGATTACAAGTAATGGGGAGAGGTTGATAGTATAAAACATTGTGAGAAACGGCTCCCTCTGAATTGCCATAGTTTTCGAGAAAGATGTAATTTTCAACGATTTTGATTTCAAGACCTCAAGTTTAGAGCTTGAGGTCTCGAAATCAACCATCTAAACGCACACAACTTCGTGTGAGAAGGGTTATTTTTCTTTCATTATTATCTCGCAACTTCGATGACCGATTGAGCTAAAATTTTCACATCTTGTTATTTTATGCATATGTTGAGATACACCAACTGTGAAGGCTAGTCTTTGACAGTAACCAATAGTGTCCACTGCCTTGAATATTTCCAACAGCTCTCCATTTGTTCATTGCTCGTTATCATGCAAGTAAGTTTTTGGGCTAACAATTATTTTGAGTAATACCCAACTTCAAGTCATCCTTTGTCCTTACATTCCGGGCCAAATCATGGAGCAATAAACGTTCAATCTGTAATGTGTAGGTGTTGTCAGGGACAAATACTTTGACCTTGTGCAGGAGTAGAGTCTTGATTGTACTACTGGGGCTGATTTCACAAAGAGCTAAGATGTTCAGAACTGAAAATCAATTATAGTTGCTAAGTAAAGTGTGATGTCACAATGTAAATCACTATGGTGATACTGACAAATTGTCTTACGATGGATTTTATTGCTTTGTGAAATCGACCCCTGGTCAAGAAGCACTCGTTAGCAGATTCAAAGGGCAAAAACGCTGGTTTAATTTCATAAAGCCTGTTAGCATATAAACACTTGCTAAGCAAAACTAAATCTTGCTTAACAGAAACTTGTTATTATAGCCAACATTGCATAAAGTTATGAAACTGGTGCCCCACTATTTATTTGCTTAGCAAAGACATTTGCTATCCAGTATCTTCTGCTTAACAGCTTTATGAAATTGGACCCAGATTGCCATATCTATGGTGCATCTCTATTATTTTGCTTAGTCAGTCAATTATCTGCTTAATAGTTTTTTTAGCTGTGAATATGCTATGCAGTGGTAACATGCTTAGCAAGGTTAGTTGGGCTATAACATATGAATCACAAAGTTTCATGCCAATTGTTCATAGAGAAATTACATTATGTTGCCTGTAGAAAGGACTTGAAAAGCACTGGTTGTATACAGTGTCTGTTACACATTTGGGTAGAATTAAGCAAACCTAATACAACAGATTATTTGACACTCTACTCAGCATACCCATAGAGAAAACACCATCCTCTCTCTACGGTATACCTCCGCCAGTTGAAAAAAAAAAAAAAAAAAAAAAAAAAAAGAAGAGGAAAAAGAAGATTGTGCCCTAGGCCATCAGTCTATATAAAAACATTTGGATAAAAGGTAGCACAACTTGGTTCACTTGGCCCAGCTTGAATGTGACGAAGTCAATCAAAGTCAGTTGTGTAGAACATCATTACTGGGCCTCATTTGAAGAAAACATGCCCAATGATTAAAGTGTTGAAAGGGTGCTTAACTCCTTCTCCCATGCTTGACTTGCGTCCCCCCATTCGGAGAAGTATTTGTCTCCATACCCACTTAGGCATCTCTTAAAGGTAGTGTCATGTATTGTTTTTTGTAAAGCGCATTGAGACGTTATTGTGAAGTGTGCTAGACCATGTGACCTTTGTTTACCATCAGTGTGACCTTGCACATTCTTTGGATTTTCTGGCAGGCAAGATACTGCAGTGATCATATGGAAAAGTTGACATTTTGTGTCATAATTTCCACATAAATCCAAGAGTTATGAAAGTAAAAGCCGGACAAGTTTTGAGATGAATCATTCGAAATTCGAAAACACAATCTGAGAAATGTTTTTGATGTGAAAATTTCTCAAATTTATTTTGGGGATACAACCTGATATGTCTTTTCCCATAACCACATTACTGCGAAGTGAATGATTCTCAAATTGCTTTATACTATTCGCAGGCTGCTGCACTTCTCACTAAGTCAGTTTTTATTGCCAGTCATTTGATGAGTGATCACCAAAGGTATACCCTTTCCTTTAATGGCTCTGGTATGACACGTTTTTGCAATAATTGTCAAAGACCAGAGTACCTTCACTTCGTGTGTCCCAACATAAATGCTTAAAATAAAAAATCTGTGAAAATTTTGACTGAATTGATCATGTAAGTTGCAAGAGAATAATGATAGAAAAACACCTTTGGTGCACAAATAAAAGCCTTCAGCTGAAGGCTTCAGCTGAAGTCTTTTATTATTTGAGTGAGAATTTACCTCTTTCTCAAAAACTATTCTCACTTGATGTATCCCAACAAATATGCATAAAATAACAAATCTGTGAAAATTTGGACTCAATTGGTCCACAAAGTTGCCTAATAAATGGCTTCAAGCCTGAAGTATTTTATTATTTTAGCTAGAATTTACCTCTTTCTAAACAAAAATACATTACTTCAGAGGGAGCAGTTTCTCATGATGTTTTACACTATTAACAGCTCTCCATTGCCCGTTATCAGGTAGAATTGTATGCTAACTATCATTTTGAGTAATCACCAATAGTGTCCAGTACTTTTAAAGTCAACGCATGCACTGGTTTCTGTCTGCTTCAACTCAGATTGAGGTCATCCAACTCCTTTTGATTACTCAAGATGAACTAACCTTGTCTCAGATGAATGAGGGGATTCCGACTGTTTAACAGGGCTATAAACACCTCCTGTTTGTCTAGTCAAAGTGCCGCAAAAGGACTTGATTTGCTTCGCGTAGCCTTGTGCAAGATATATGTGTTATAATTAAAGCGTTCTTGAGACCTACACTATCTGGTTGTTGTTGATTAAATCTCTTGTCCTTTCTAACGTGTGACGCACTGAAAACAGAAAAAACCCTCGATTGAACTAGGTGAACTTGTTTATTTTTCAACAACAAAAAAGACAACAGCGTACCGGTAAACTGAATTAGTTAAAATAATAGAAAATATCATTTCCCCTCTAATTGGAATTTTTAAGGCCAGGATTGAATTTTGTTTCATTCATTCTTATTTGATTTAATAGCTCCTTACTCCTGGCTTATTTATCCCCCCTTTGTATTGTTCTGTTCATTCTGTATTTTTTATTGTTCTTTTTGATATTTTTATATATGCCAAATAATTGTTTTTATAAATTAACAATAGTAAGTGATAAAATTGGTGTTAGCTGTTGCAAACTGTTAACCAACCAAAATGCAAGGAGATAGTTAATGGCCTGACATTTCGACCATAGCAGAGGCTTAAAATAGGCCTTCGAGAAAAGCTCTGTTATGGTCAAAACATCAGGCCACTTACTAATAAGAATAAGTGTTTGTATGTGAGCACAGGTTCCCGAGTGGATTTCTTTTCCATTTACCTTTGAAAGTACTGAGCTGAGACTTTGTCAGTATTTCTTCTCTCCGATTTCAGAATTTTCCGTCGCACTTTTAATGAGCATTGAAATGTTTTCCAACAGAGGGAGGGAGGGACACTTCATGACCTTGTTGAATCAGATCCGGTTTTAAGTTTTCCAGGTGTGAAAAAACCCTGAAATGTAACACCAGGGACGACCAGACAGCTCCGTGGCGAGACCCAGGTGGACCAACAAATAGTTCAGATTATTCTCATTTTTGAACAATAACAACCATGTTCATCACCGTGTGAGCCTTAATTAATTCCTTGTTATTTTCTTGTTTTTTTTATGCTCAGATTTATAATAAGCATCGAGCTGAGGACCACGTCCCCCAACAGTTTGATCTTCTTCCTGGGGTCGGATGACAATCCCGAGGTCTACTGCTCTGTCCATCTTAAGATGGGCTACGTCTTCTTTGCGTTCAGCAATGGCGAGAAGAGTGGGACGAAACATGTACTGTCACACAATGTCATTGATGATGGACAGTGGCATGTGGTAAGATCATCTCAAATATTACTTATCCCCTACCCCCATCCCCATCTCAACCCCCATCTTCAAAACCCCACCGCCCCATCCCAAACACCCACAACCATCTCCCATCCCAACCCCTCGTCCCCATAACCCATCCCCACCACATCTAAACCCACACCCTTCTATCCCCATCCCAAAACCCCACCCGCCCCATCCCAAACACCCACAACCATCTCCCATCCCAACCCCTCATCCCCATAACCCATCCCATCCCCACCCCATCCCAATCCCCAGCCTTCTATCCCCAACCCCCACCCTTCTATCCCCATCCAGAACCCCCACAACCATCTCCAATCCCAAAGCCCCATCCCATCCCAACCCCTCATCCCCCATAACCCATCCCCACCCCATCCCAATCCCCCACCCTTCTATCCCCATCCAGAACCCCCGCCACTATCTCCCATCCCAAACCCCATCCCCCATTTCCACCCCACCCTCATCCCATTATCCCATGGTGGCAGCATATTGCACCACAGCACCTTGTAAACCATTGCATGGTGTTATGTATGGAGTAGATCTCATAATTAAAAATGTAGTCCCACATACCTTGAGAAAACTCTGTATGTTAAAGTGCCTTCAGCGTCAAACCCACTCACCATCACCCCAATCCCCCATTCTCACCCTAACCCTCATTCCTGTCCTATCTCAAACCCCATCACCTAATCCTGACCCCCATCCCTCATCCCAACCCCCATCTTAACCCCTCATCCTCCCATCCCCACCCCCATCTTAAACCCTCATCCTCCCATCCCCACCCCCCGTCCCCACCCCCCATCCCCATCAATTCCAATCCCCCATTCCCAATTCCACACTCTATCCCAACCCCTATCCCTCAACACTTTGTTACTTTTCAATTGCAACCACCGCATTAAGACATTAGTGTCTTCACTAAAATAAAATATGCTGTTTACAAATTCATGGAGGTCTTAATTATTTGGGTTCCAATAAATTATTCTGTCTGTGTCTCGAGAGGTAGTGCACTTGTTTATTCATGACTTCAGGCAATTTTCTACTAGTTACATTTTCTTGGAACGCTTGATTGGTTGATGTCCGCTGATACCCTTGTTGTACTGTTCGTTATCACACTTTTAAATTGACTTTCATTTAACATTGTTTGTAAGAATGTTTGCGATGACGTTTTGAGCAGGGTCATATTTTGTTAGTGTACAATGCTGTTGGCAGTGGTACTTCCAGGTAAGGGGGGGGGGGGATGGGGATCCCCTAAGGGGATTGTGTTTTGCAAGCTTAAAAACTAACTAATTACATTAAACAAAACTTAGTGAGCTTTGTAGCGACAAATACTTCATCCGGTGAAGTAGCTGTTGCTGTGAAAGCTCATGTAGTTTTGTTGACGTAATTTGTTAAGTGCTACTGCGTAGAGGAAAGAGTTGGGGGGTGTTGGATCCTCTCAGGGCCTGCGTAAACTTAAAAACTAACTAATAACATAAATAAAATAAAAACGGATGTAAGCTTTGTAGCGACAACAACTTCATCTGATGAAGTAGGTGCTACGAAAATTCATGTAGTTTTTTTAATGGAATTAGTTAGTCTTAAAGTGCCACCACTACCTTCCTTGTTTAAACATAATATTCTAATAAACTTCCTAAAGCTTTCAATCCAGTGGTTTCTTTTCTTATTTTATTTCCATAGATTAAAGTTTTGAAGAACCGTCGCACCATCTCCTTGACCCTTGATACCTTTGAGTCCCAGAGAGAACGTTTTTCTAAGAGAATCAATGCTGTTAAGTTTGACTCTCCTCTCTACGTTGGGGGTGGGCCATCCAGCTTACCAAAGACAATTAATGGAATGGTGAGCAAGTTTGTAACATTAATTATTGCATTGGTTTGTTTCTGTTGGTAAGTTTTGTACTTCACATGGTTGCACATTGTGATGCGATCTAGCTCCCGAAAGTTTGGGTGGGTGGTCAAAAGAAAAAAAACCTCAAAGGGCATTTCAGATGAAATAGAGTTGTTGTTAACCAAACATTTGTAAAAGAAAAAGTAAAAATACGTAGCTGGCCAAGTTCAAATTTTCTTTTTATGATTAAACTACAAAGTTACTTATTAAAGTTAGAAGAGCCATTGAAAAGTACTGATGTTGGAGACCTTTGATCCAAAATATCTGGTCCATGAGAGGCAACACTTTATTCTTCAGTGTATGTTATATTATAGAGCCATTCAATATTTTAAAAATGAGATTTGGGGTGGGTGTATTGGTGGGTGGGTGAAAATAATTTTGAATTAAAATATTTTTTTTTAATGTAAAAGAATTCTTTAAAAAATTACAAAGTACAAAAAACTAGCATCACAAGTATGGACTTAACTTTAAAAGTTATCATGCTACTTAGAAATGTCTTATTAATTTCTCAGTACTTTCTTTAGTTCTGGGCACAAAAATCACAGGTATGTTACTTGGGTGGGATTCAAACCCACGACCCTTGCAATTCTAGAGCAGTGTCTTACCAACAAGACCACTGAGATTGCCCGGTAGCTAGCTGTTGAATCCTATATTTTAGCAGCAGGTACATCTATTAAATAAAAATGTCTTGGTTTTTTTCTGTTTCAGGAAATGCAAAGTTTGGAAGGCTGCATCCGTGAGATCACCATCAATGAGAATGCGTTAGATCTAACTAGACCCCAGGTCAGCAGTCTGGTCACCCCGTGCTATATGAGCACAGAACCGGGAGCATACTTCCACGGTGCTGGATACGCGTTACTAGGTAAGGAGAAATGAAACAGGGGCCAATTTCATAGAGCTGCTAAGCACAAAAATTTGCTTAGCATGAAATTTTTCCGTCGATAAAAACAGGATTACCAACCAAATTTCCACGTGATTTTCAGGGTAAGCAAACAACAGCTAAAAACCAGTAACAAGCAATATGCAACGAATGAAAACTTGGTTGGTAATCCTGTTTTTATCAAGGAAGAACATTTATGCTAAGCAAATTTTTGTGCTTAGCAGCTCCATGAAATTGGGCTCAGATGGTAATTAGCCATTTACGTGTTAGATTTGAATATTGTTTAGTACAATGGCATGATTGATAACAAGTTACTGCTTAAGAATTCCTCAGACTTTAGACCGCATCGAATATGACGTCACCATTCAAATACCTGCCCAACAACAGGGTGTATGTGAGCATGTGCGTGCGTGTGCCATAGAAATCAAACTGTGAACGCTGTGTGCTTCATTGATGAGGCACGCGATTAAACACGCACAGGCCTGATGACCTATGGCCACTTTCATAGTAACAAAGGTGTTATTCGCTACAGTCTATAGAGACAGTTGCTAAGTCACATGATTCGGGGCAAGCTTCTGCTTAGTTACGTAAGAGACGGTGAACACCCATACACAATTCTAAATTGATGTGTATGGCCCAATGGCACCATGGTTTGCTCATCTCGAGGTTTCTTGGCGTTTGTTTTCCCATGTGGGAGCTTGTCGAGTTTCCTTGAGGGGAAGATAATCACAAACAAACATGAACAATTTTATAGTATGCAAAGTTGTGAATTAAAAGTATTATTTTTGGGGGTAAATTGACCTATCCTATATTTGTGCCTCAATTAAATGATCTCTCACTGGTTTTAAATAAACTTGTCTTTGTTTATCAGATGGACACTTACAGATAGACGTTGACTTTGTGGTGAGTTTTAGTTTCCGGACGACTCAAGACTCAGCAATTCTTCTCTCAATTGACGACAACATGGGAGGGGGTCTCTCCTTGGAGATTATAAACAAAGAGGTAACTTTTGAATAAAAACTCTCAGGATAAATGCTTTATCTGTGTATTCAATTAGAATAAATGGCTGCTTAAGCCACTCAGTACAAACAAAGTGTCTATAGGTTGGATTTCAAACTTTGCATGGTGGAAATAAGACATGGAAAGGTTTGCGGTAACACCATGTAATGACTTTCTCTAAATGAGTTGGGGTGGTTCAGAAAAGAACCGTTGGTTTCAACTCGACGTTTTGATCAGTGTGCTCTGATCGTCTTCTGGAGAAAGCTGCTTTCTACAGAAACGTCGAGTTGAAACAAACGGTTCATTTTCAGAACCACCCCAACTCATTTAGAGAGAGTCATTACATAGTGTTACTGCAAACCTTTCCATAAAGTGTCTGTACTTGTGGTATGTGGTAATAAATGCTTTTTGGAGGGAACGTTGGGTTGTTCGAGCTATCAAACTTGTAACGTACTTAACAGCCCAGATTTGGTTTTTGGAATCGTTTTGGATTTTTTTTTTTTATCGTTTCAATCCCATATAAATGTATGTATAAATGTAGATTTATACAACATGTAAAAAATTTATTTCAATTGGTGGTCATGTTTTTGAGATATCGATGAAAAAATCTGGAGGGAATATGTCCAAGCAGGAAGAATAATTTCACAATCTGAGAAGCATTTCACCAGTACTTAGACGTGAATTGTTTTTCAAAAGGTTTTATACTATCAAAAGCTGCTGTAGGCTTCTTACCAATAGTTTTTATTGCCATTCATTTTAATAATGATTACCAAACAATATATACCTCCCCTTAAACCACTCACTGTCTGGGATTCCGAAAATTTGTCTTCGCTCACCGGCAGGATTCATCTTCAATTTTTTTTTGAGAATTCATGGTGTTTTGTCTTGACAGATTATCCTTAAAATGGCGACTAATCGAACTGGACCTCGAATGGTTACCTTCTCTGGTGATGAGACACTCTCCTTGTGCGATAATCATTTCCATACGCTGCACGCCGTCAACCGAGGGAGTAATCTTGAGCTACTCGTAGACGATGATAACTTCATCTTTAACGGAGTTGAAGGGACTGGCTCTAACACAGCGGGTGCAATATCAATTGGAGGATTCCCAGGTAAGGAAATCAGGGATGTGATTTCTTCGTTTTAAAAATGGAATTCCGTTTTTGTTTTGTTTTGTTTTTAAAAGATCAAACTCTAAAAGACTAAAGATGAATGTTAATAATTGGGCTTCATGCTCACAATATTTTGACCTCGCATGCTTTTCGCGCCTTATGCTCGCAGAGTTCAGTTTTTTTTCTCAACAGCCTATCCAGACATCCCTGGGAATCAAAAACCCTCTAGTCTTTGATTTATTGATGCATGGATACCTTTAGTATTCTTTAGTCTTAATTATTTACAGATGCCCTTAATTCTTGTTGATATCATTTTGCCTGAAGGTTTTGTTTTGTTCTTAATAAGTAATTTTCAACTCAAAGCCATATTTAGCAAATTGCACTCGATAATAAAAACACTGGGTGGATCTGCATTTATAGTTTCTTTTAGTATTTATATTCTAACCTTGAGTTGAGACAAGTGAGATCTGAGATGGGTTAAAGGCCATGGACACTATTGGTAATTACTCAAAATAATTATTAGCATAAAACCTTACTTGGTAATGAGTAATGGGGAGCTGTTAGTAGTATAAAACATTGTGAGAAACGGTTCCCTCTGAAGTAATTTAGTTTTTGAGAAAGAAGTTATTTTCCTCGAATTTGATTTCGAGACTTCAGATTTAGAACTTGAGGTCTCGAAATCAAGAATCTGAAAGCACACAACTTCGTATGACAAGGGTGTTTTTTCTTTCATTATTATCTCGCAACTTTGATGACCGATTGAGCTCAAATTTTCACAGGTTTGTTATTTTATGCATTTGTTGAGATACAGCAAGTAAGAAGACTGGTCTTTGACAGTTACCAACAGGTGTCTTTAAAGATAGGTTTCCCATACACTACAGCACAATAATAATAAAATGGTAAACAACACTTTTACAAGCGCAAAGTATATGACAAAAAAAATGCCATTCAAGGCCAATGCTTCGCAAAGTCAAGAGTCCAGGATTTAAAAGTCTGTTTGAAAGGGCAAGTTTTTAGCTGTCCTTTGAAGATTGAAGGATTGCTTCTGTGTTCACAAGGGGAGAGTGACTCTCAAAATTGCGCACGATGTTTATGATGAAAGACTTTAACAGGTGAATTGGGTTAATCATCAATCATTTACTGCTTAAAAAACAAGCACCAGAAAATTTGACCCTCTTTTTCCTAGATTTAATGATGCAAGGATACCTTAGACTTTCTCAGTCTTCGTTATTTACAGGTTCCCTTGATTAATAATTTTGCCTGAAGGTTTTTTTTTTTCCTAGATATAATTAGTAACAAAGTCAGTTATGTTAGTCTGTTTACCCTTCATCTTTATTTAGCGACTTCAGCTTTATTTAGCAACTAGCACCCTTAAATAGGAATGGCGTGGGCAGCAGGCCTACTTTTATAGTTTCTCTCGCCCTCGTACCCCGAGGATAGAAAAGTGAAATCCTAGATGGATTATAAACTTACCTGGATGATGTTTGGAGTTAACTGTTTTCTCCATATTAGTGTACCGACATTTCATAGTAACCAAAGAGAGCTTGTTTGTACCTTTCTTGACATTTTGCGTACAGTAGATCTTTTTTTTCAAAGAATGGCATTACTCTTATTAACACTCAGTAGACATCTCAAAGGTCATTATCAGGTTGTCATGGCCGGGTGGTTTACAGTATAAAATTCAAGTTCTGGTGTGTAACTCACTGTGTGTGGGTTCGAATCCCGGTCAATACACTTGTGCCCTTAAACAACATGTTTTACTTTGATTGCTTCTCTTGACCCAGGGGTTTGAATAAGTAACCGTGAGGGCAGATGGTTCTTGTTACTTAAAAAAAAAAAAAAATTCTTGCAACTTCGATGAGCAATTGTCAGATTTTTGGCCGATTTGAACCAAAAATTTTGATTTAAAATTCAATAGGTATTTTGATGGGGGTCGAGAAAGTTACAAGCTTTCATTTGAGCCAATGCTCGAAAAAGTCCGCCAATTATTAGTAGCAGTGAAATAAAGTCGAGATCCCAACAATGTCACGTGACCAATTCTTATGTGTTTTATAAGAAACGTTTTAAATTTTTGTCATGGTTCCAGACCATTAAAAGTAAAGTTAAACTTTTTTTCGTTAGAGCAGGTGATACTCTTTGAAATACCATTCTTTAAAAAAAATATATTTTTTAATGTTTGGGGCCAAAAATCTGACATAGCATCTTTAAGCCCAAATTATCACAGGTTTGTTATTTTATGCATAATGTTTGGGATAGTGGTCTTGGGTCTTTTGGTCTTTTCTACGATGAAAAAGACTAGCTTTAATAGTTTTACACAAGATTTCAGACACAAACTTTGATGTTTCCCTTTGACAGATGAGCAATGGAGACATATTGGAGACATCCAAACTCACTTCGCTGGCTGTATTCAGAACTTGAGGTTCAATCAAGGAAGACCCTATACCTTCACTTCAGCGGTGGAGTTGGTTGATGTGATTCAAGACCAGTGCCCCGTGACCTAAGGTTTGACTATATAAAGGGCTGAATTGAGTGTCTTACTTTGGCTGTGTCTACCGGCTACTTTGACAGTGTTGTAGTATGTGGGAAGCTGCAGTGTTAGCTTTAGCCAGGTAGCCTTAAGCCCGGTTCATACTTCATGCGAATGCGAAGCAAATTTTTGGCGTCACAGGGCTGTTTTCGCAGCGAATGTTTCACAGGAGTCAAGCACATTTAAACTGATGCGAATTATTGGTTGTGAATTTGTCAAAATTTGTTTCGCATTCGCAGGAAGTATGAACCGGGCTTAAGCCATGACAATGGCCTTGACTTGAGGCTGTGTTTTAAATGAGTAGTAATATTTGGCTATCAACCACTGCTCGATAAAACTTAACTAACAAATCCTGTGGCTGACACGGAAATTACTTAATGTTCTCAGAAAGAACAGATATTAATGTGTCCCGGGGAATTCTGTGACCGTCAGATATTCTGTCCCAAAAATGGGGAATTAACACTGGCTGGAGGAGGGTGATTCAAAAGAGGGCGCTATCAGAAGAAGTTTGACACAGTTCGTCATAGGGGCGGGGGGGGGGGGGGGGGGGGGGGGGTGGGTACATAGAATCTCAGGGGGGACAGAATCTCCTGCCACATCGGAAATAATGAAAACTTTGCATGTGCAGCATGTTAGCAGTAGTGTATTAAAGAAGGTACAGTAGACTCTAGCCACAGCCAACGACCATTGTTAAGACACAGCCACAGAATCATTGCAATGTCAACTCAGTCTTTGGTGCTATTTCTGAAATATATATCAATTGACAGCTGGTTGTTGGTCTTGACCATAGAAATATATCCCGGAGAACGCCGAGTTCGACCGCCCTCTGTGGACGCGGCGTATTGATACCATGCGATACACAGGTATGGCAAAATGATCATCGTGTGACGCACGTAAATGGCAAACTGGCATCGTACATAGATTGTTTCTACGTGTTTTTATTGGTCAATGTTCAAGACGTCTCCTGTACAAGCATAAACAAAATGGCATATGCACATCCATAAAAATGATCTCACAGCGAAATGGCATGCACAGTGACGCACTTAGCGTTCTCCGAGTTCTATTTCTAAGGTCTCGACCAATAACATTTAAGTGTTTAAATATAAAACAATATTGTTTGTTGTCCACTTTGAGGAATTTATTTATAAACAGTGGTGAGTGGATGATGAATTAGTGAAAGATTATTATGAAGCCTTCTGATTGGACAGTTGGGAGAGTCTCTTCGACCAATTAGCTCATTTAAAATTAAATGCTGCAATGGTGCTTTCAACGTCAATGCTGAAATGTTACAGACAAATTTCAAAGGAAAAGCAAAACACAATCAAAGGTGAATTTGCAGTGGCAAGCTACATGTCACAAAGTTATCCACTTTCACAAATCTTTCAAACAATCTTTCACAGTTATTTTTGATGAATATGTTTTCTTAAGATATTAAACACAACTGTACTGTAAAAAAAGTAGCAAATTTAAATTATGTATACAAGTTTTGTTTTAAATGTGTATAGTTTTACTCATGTATACAGTGTATAAAATTGTAAAATGTAGATTGTATTTAAACAAAGAAAGCTGTAGAAATGTTTGCTAAGTTTCAAAAGTATATACAGCAAAATTTATTTATTGCAACAGTAGATCAAACTAGAGACTATAGTTTAACATGTAAGCCCTAGATTGATGATCATTTCTATAAAGTTCCTTAATTTGTGTTTATTTTCATCATAATCCGAAGGTCAGCCGCCGATTGGCCAAATTTGATAGGTCTGCTTACCATCGCATTCTGCACTTAGTAAGCATCACATTTCTAAGGTCACATTATCTTTGTCTTTGGGTGGTCCACATAGAGTTATATATAAGAACTAGAGGGCGCACGAGTGATGCTTCGTGCACAAACGCCACGGGATCGCAAGATGACAAGCGCGTCATTCTGCACGCGCGTTGAATATGAAATACGCGTTTGAGGTTTTTTTTATTTAACGCTCACGCGATGCTGTTCAACTTACAAAATGGCCGCACAAACACACGCTGTGAGATGCCAGTTTTGTCAACTTAAAAAATGGCCGCCTGCGCGCATGCCGGAGCGCGTATATAGGCCAGTCGCCCTCTAGTTCTTATATATAACTCTATGGTGGTCCATCATCCGCCATTTTGTAACAGCTGCTTGAGAAGGAAGTGCTTTTCAATGTTTCAAATTAATGAGCTAGAAACCAGTCAGAAATGGCATTTCTAACAGCTTGAGTCCGTAACCATTTTAGATACTATTAAAAAGTTCTTTAATTAGGTTTTCCCTTACATTGTACATGTACACATGGTATGGAAAATAAACCTGAAACCTGAAACCTGAAAAGCACAATTATTAAGCATGACTTTGTGCTTGGAGCAGCTCAATGACATTGGGCCATATTCTTATAGGGTGATGGAAGTAAGTTTCCAAGACGGGAAATACCTCCCCGACCACTGGATCAAAAAGACAATGGCTCTACTTGTGTAGATAGTAAGTGTTTACAAACTGCATACCATGCCACAGAAACAGTATCTTTTGTATAGAAAGTTTAGTTGTTTATTTTGTTATTTATTAATAACCAATTATGGTCATTGTTTTATTCAACAAATGCTTTCTATATAACTGTCTTTCAAATGATGATTTAATAGTTTCAGAACATTTAAAAGGTATTTTCCCCGGAGAGAACTGTAGCCGTTTGATTTATTTCATGAATTTATTTTTTGAAAGCATGGTTCCTTGCCTGTATAAAATTGCGGAACTTAAGCAAATGATGAAAGGTACTTGAAAAAGATCCAGCATCTTTGTGAAAAAAAATTACAAGGGGTTAGTACAGTATTTTTATTGAATTTGGGCCAATTATTGAGGAAAAAAATCACAAGGGGTAAGTCCAGCATTTTTATTGAATTTTTGCAAAAATATTGAAAAATCACAAGGGGTAAGTCCAGCATTTTTATTGAATTTTGGCAAAATATTGAACAAATCACAAAGGGTAAGTCCAGCATTTTTATCAAATTTTTGCAAAAATATTAAAAAATCACTAGGGGTAAGTCCAGCGTTTTCACCAAATTTAGGCCAAATTGATATTGAAACTTTTTATCGAATTTTGGCCAAATATTGAAAAAATCACAAGGGGTAAGTCCAGCATTTTTATCAAATTTTTGCCAAATTATGAAAAAATTACAACGGGTTAGTCCAGCATTTTTATCAAATTTAGGCCAAATATTGAAAAAATTACAAGGGGTTAGTCAAGCATTTTTATCAAATTTTTGCCATTTATTGAAAAAACTACAAGGGGTAAGTCCAGCATTTTTATCAAATTTAGGCCAAATATTGAAAAAATTACAAGGGGTAAGTCCAACATTTTTATCAAATTTTGGCCAAAATATTGAAAAAATCACAAGGGGTAAGTCCAGCATTTTTATCAAATTTAGGCCAAATATTGAAAAAATTACAAGGGGTTAGTCTAGCATTTTTATTGAATTTTTGCCAAATATTGAAAAAACTACAAGGGGTAAGTCCAGCATTTTTATCAAATTTTGGTCAAATATTGAAAAAATTACAAGGGGTAAGTCCAACATTTTCATCAAATTTCTGCCAAACATTGAAAAAATCACAAGGGGCAAGTCCAACATTTTCATCAAATTTCGGCCAAACATTGAAAAAATCACAAGGGGTAAGTCCAGCATTTTTATCAAATTTTGGCCGAAATATTGAAAAAAATCACAAGGGGTAAGTCCAGCAATTTTATCAAATTTTTGCCAAGTATTGAAAAAATTACAAGGGGTAAGTCAAGCGATTTTATCAAATTTTGGCCAAAATATTGAACAAATCACAAGGGGTAAGTCCAACATTTTCATCAAATTTCGGCCAAACATTAAAAAAATCACAAGGGGTAAGTCCAGCATTTTCATCAAATTTCGGCCAAACATTGAAAAAATCACAAGGGGTAAGTCCAGCATTTTCATCAAATTTATACTAAATATTGAAAAAATCACAAGGGGTAAGTCCAGCATTTTTTACTTTTTTTTCCCCAAATATTGAAACAATCACAAGGGGAAACTCCAGCATTTGTATCAAATGTCGGCCAAGTATTGATTTTTTTCAATATTTGGCAAAAAAATATAGGTATAAATGCTATGCCCCTATATATAAATGCTATCTTTGTGAAAAAAATCACAAGGGGTTAGTACAGTATTTTTATTGAATTTGGGCCAATTATTGAGGAAAAAAATCACAAGGGATAAGTCCAGCATTTTTATTGAATTTTTGCAAAAATATTGAAAAAATTACAAGGGGTAAGTCAAGCATTTTTATCAAATTTTTGTCAAAATATTGAACAAATCACAAGGGGTAAGTCCAACATTTTTATCAAATTTCGTCCAAACAATGAAAAAATCACAAGGGGTAAGTCCAGCATTTTTATTAATTTCGGCCAAATATTGAAAAAATTACAAGGGGTTAGTCTAGCATTTTTATCAAATTCTTGCCGAATATTGAAAAAATCACAAGGGGTAAGTCCAGCATTTTCATCAAATTTTTGCCAAATATTGAAAAAATCACAAGGGGTAAGTCAAGCATTTTTATCAAATTTTTGTTAAAATATTGAAAAATTACAAGGAGTAAGTCCAACATTTTCATCAAATTTCGGCCAAACATTGAAAAAAACACAAGGGGCAAGTCCAACATTTTCATCAAGTTTTGGCCAAATATTGAAAAAATCACAATGGGTAAGTCCAGCATTTTTATTAAATTTAGGCCAAATATTGAAAAAATCACAAGGGGTAAGTCCAACATTTTCATCAAATTTCGGCCAAACATTAAAAAAAATCACAAGGGGCAAGTCCAGCATTTTCATCAAATTTTGGCAAAAATATTGAAAAAAAAACACAAGGGGTAAGTCCAGCATTTTTATCAAATTTTGGCCAAATAGTGAAAAAATTTCAAAGGGTAAGTCAAGCATTTTTATCAAATTTTTGCCAAAATATTGAACAAATCACAAGGGATAGTCCAACATTTTCATCAAATTTCGGCCAAACATTGAAAAAATCACAAAGGGTAAGTCCAGCGTTTTCACCAAATTTTGGCAAAAATATTGAAAAAAATCACAAGGGGTAAGTCCAACATTTTTATCAAATTTTTGCCAAAATATTGAAACAATCACAACAACATTTTTATCAAATTTCGGCCAAACATTGAACAAAATCACAAGGGGCAAGTCAAGTATTTTTTATTAATTTCGGCCAAATATTGAAAACATCACAAGGGGTAAGTCCAGCATTTTTATCAAATTTGGCCAAATATTGAAAAAATTACAAGGGGTAAGTCAAGCGATTTTATCAAATTTTGGCCAAAATATTGAACAAATCACAAGGGGTAAGTCCAACATTTTCATCAAATTTCGGCCAAACATTGAAAAAATCACAAAGGGTAAGTCCAGCGTTTTCACCAAATTTTGGCAAAAATATTGAAAAAAATCACAAGGGGTAAGTCCAACATTTTTATCAAATTTTTGCCAAAATATTGAAACAATCACAACAACATTTTTATCAAATTTCGGCCAAACATTGAACAAAATCACAAGGGGCAAGTCAAGTATTTTTTATTAATTTCGGCCAAATAATGAAAACATCACAAGGGGTAAGTCCAGCATTTTTATCAAATATTGGCCAAATATTGAAAAAATTACAAGGGGTAAGTCAAGCGATTTTATCAAATTTTGGCCAAAATATTGAACAAATCACAAGGGGTAAGTCCAACATTTTCATCAAATTTCGGCCAAACATTGAAAAAATCACAAGGGGTAAGTCCAGCATTTTCATCAAATTTCGGCCAAACATTGACAAAATCACAAGGGGTAAGTCCAGCATTTTCATCAAATTTATGCTAAATATTGAAAAAATCACAAGGGGTAAGTCCAGCATTTTTATCTTTTTTTTCCCCAAATATTGAAACAATCACAAAGGGAAACTCCAGCATTTGTATCAAATGTCGGTCATATTTGGCAAAAAAATATAGGTATAAATGCTATGCCCCTACGCATGAACTGCAGATGCTAATAAGTTGCTCTTTGATTTTTTCAATATTTGGCAATAATTTGGTAAAAATGCTGGACTTACCCCGATGTGATTCTTTTATATTTTAACCTAAATTTACTAAAAATGCTAAACTTAACCCCTTGTGATTTTGTCCAGTTTTTGCCAAAATAAAAATTCAAATGCCGACTTACCCCTCTTGTGATTATTAATTTTTGGGGTCCTAATTGTTTGATTAAAATGCTGGACTGACCCCCTGTGATTGTATTTAAAACCCGGTCTAAATACTTGGGTATATAGTTTAAATAAATATAATGTAAATTTGGGCAAAGAGTTAGTCAGAGTGACGACCAGGCATTCAGGGGACTCAAAGTCTGATCGAAACCAGCGTGGTGATCACCCATTAGAACCCTTAAGGGACTTGCCAGTCCCGGTCCCTCCTTTACTCTCCCACACGGAATATTTTCATCCACACCTAATTTGGGGAAAGACATGACGGACCCCAATCCATTACTGGTGCAAGCAGTAAAAGTCATGTCCCTCTTGGTACAGGTAGGATTCGAACCGGTGTCCCAGCTCTGGATTGCACGCAATTGAACTATCCAGTACACCGTGTCGCCACAGTGCCCGCTGGTGTTTGGAGATGATTTTTATACTACTTATATAATTCACTCACTACGTTAAAGCAAAACAGAAAATAAAGACCGCAGCGGGACTTGAACCCGGGTCTCGTAGCTCCCAGCCATACGTTATGCATATAGCTATAGGGGTACGCCTTGAAGAACATTGGTTTTGGTGCATCATGTCATTTAGCTACAAGGGGGTAAGCTTTGCTGCTCATTCCTTTACATGTTTCATGTAAGTTCAGCTTAAATTACTTGCTGCTCATTCCTTTTGATGGTTCATATCATTTGGACTAAAATTACAAAGGGTAAGCCTTGCTGTTCATTCCTTTTGATGATGTAATTTCCTTTCTTTCTGGACTAACCCCTTGTATTTTAGTTCAATACTTGGCAAACAAATTGATGAAAATGCTGGACTTACCCCTTGTGATTTTTTTGATAATTTGGCTGAAATTTGATAAAAATGCTGGACTTACCCCCTTGTGAATTTGTTAAATATCTGGCCGACATTTGGTAAAAATGCTGGGATAACCATTTGTGACTTTTTTCAATATTTTGCCGAAACATTTCGACCGGACACATTTGCATATGCAGTTGTGTCCGCCCCCGTGCAAAACCGCCCTTGCATCTGACACCGGCTATATGTCTAATTCTATACATTGAGTGACGGCCGTTTGGTAGGAAATTGCTGCGGCGTTTGCTGGTGGCATGGCATGAACACAGGACATAATTATTTTAGAGAAAATTAAGAGAACACATTCATGTTATATTGTTTGATGTTTTGTCAAGGATGTTGAACACATTCTCCCCCCTCCAAAAAATAAAAAAGACCAACAAAGCTTTCGAATCAATGTATTTTTTTCATTAATTTGTTTATCTTACCAAGTACGATAAACGACACATTTTTATTTGTTTAATGACTTTTGCTAGGGAATTAAGACTTCGTACAAAAATGAGACAACTAAAAAATGCACAAGTCAGAAGTATTGTTTTCATTACTATATCAACTTTTTTTTTATTTGTCAACAATTCTACAATGTGAATTAATGGCACATGTTTTCTGTCATTGAATTCTCTATCAAAAAATATACACAAATCTAGATATTTTAAAGGCAAACTAAATTTGTGACAAAAGTACAAAGCAAACCCAGAATAATTTAATTAAATTTTTAATTTTTTAGTTCACTTTTCATTCCTCCCAGACAAAACAAACAATTAAAGCAACCTCAACCTCTACCAACAATATTTAATTAAAAAAGTGTTATTTAGCATTTCTTTTGGGAAATATAAAATAATTTGAGCTCCTCAACATGGTAGCCAATAGAACTTTATCATGGGTGGCCATCTTGATTTTACTTTTTCCAACTCATTGTAACCAAACTGAGGCTGGACGAAATAATAGTCTGGTGCAATGAATATAAAAGCTTCCATTACTATTATGGAAACGGGGAACGAGACCAAGATGGTGACAGCATGATGAAGGTCTATGAACTTTCGCATGTCGGAGATACAAAATAATCTCTCTTTGAGTTGTGGTGGTTCAGAAAAATAACTGGGCCCAATTACAAGTAAAAAATAATAATAATAAGACTTGTAATGCGCACATATCCACCCTGCTGGGTGTTCAAGACTCAGGGAATTCTATGTTCAGTTCAAGAGTAACAGGGAAATCTTATCTCTGCTTACCGTGAAAGAAAAATCAGCGCCTCATGGTAAGCAGATACATCGTCACTTTATGAAAGCGTACTTCAAAGGATAGTAAAGAAATGTTGCTTATGCATAAGCACACTTCAAATTTACTACACAATCATCTCTTGCAAAGCTAGCGCACACATTTGCGCTTGGTCTCCAACAGCAAATGATAAATGTAAACACAGAACTCCAGAAAAACACAGGCATGCAATTTGGGCCTGGTCCATTTCAATGTGAGAGATTTGACAAATATTGGAAGAAACGCGTCTAGAAAACCTTGTTGAATGTTGAGCCGAGGTTGTCATACATAAAAGCCACGCAAAGGATAATAAAAACCAAGCGCGAAGGATAATAAAAACCTAGGGCTCAAAGCGAAACAAAGTCATCCAATTGCCATGGCAACCTTTGTTTGGTTTGAAGGTCAAGTGAATATTCAATTGGAAATGAAGCTGCATGTTATCAAATGCAGCCATAGAGAATTATTAAATATTATTACATTTTTTTATATTCATTTCTTTTTAATTAATGAACAGCACCTCTTAGTTTTGTATTGATGATACCATTATAAGCTTTTATACCAGTCGTATTTCACATAATCTTTGCAATTTCTTTATTTATTTATTCATTTATTACCATGGCTGCGCTTTTTATTATTATTATTTGAAATTCATATTGATATGCACACGTCATTATTTTTGTAAAAACAGCTTGAAAAATTGTGCGAATCTAGAAATTTGAGTCGCAAAATGCTCCACTTTAAAATTTACTATTTCTAAAACCTTCTAAGGGTCATTTGAGATTGACTGAGTTTCAATTAAACAAAATAAGGCACTTCTTAAACTAAACTTACATCAAATATATTGCCACATATTTATCCATAATAAATATATATTTATAAATAAATAGAATCCTTGCAATGCAGTCGTTACATTATCAGTTACCACTGGACATTTTGGCAGTTAACGATATAAGCCCTTCCTCCATTTCGCACTGACCAATCAACACCCATGGTTATATGATAAATTTTTGTTTAACCAAAGTCCCAAATTAAAACATCCCACAATATCAAAAACAGGTTGCCATTTTGGTTTTAACAGATTTCCGTCACACTTTTGTTGCTGCCATAGTGAACTCCCATAGACCTTTTCGCAAATACCGGGGAATTAGGTGCATTGTGGTCTAGCTGGTATCCAAATTTGATCCATATATATCCCACAATGCACCTCATTCAACAGTCTGCGCTTGCGCATTGGTATTTGCGATAAGGTCTATGGTAGCAGTCTATGATGAGAGTGCGCCCTCTTGTGGCGATTGATCATGGGGGAGAGATATCAGGATAGTCTTGAGCCAAGACTACAGCTGGACCTACTGCCTGCATCATCATATGATATGATCTCACCATGGCCCGATTTCATAGAGCTGCTTAAAGGCAGATTTTGTTTTGTTTCCATTTCATAGCGCTACCACCTAAAGGCAAGCTAACCTTGCGGTGCTTACTGCACAAAAGTTAAAGAGGTCATGATACAAATCCATGGTTAACGCGCAAGATGGACCCATAATTTTCTGTGAAATACGCTTGAACCTTAGCAAATTTTTCTGCTACAGTAAGTGCAAAAAACTTGCTAACAGTTAAGCAGCACTATGAAACTGGGTCCATGACCGGCCAGAGTGACAGCCTGAACTGCTGAAAGATGTCTCTGCATAAAAACCTATGTTAATGTACCAAACATATTCAAACGGTACTCCGCACATTTCAGAAATATAAAATACGACACAATAAACTGTTTTCTGCCATTAATAAAAACAAAAAACCCATATCATAAGCACACCCATACATAAATATTTCATATTTTAAACAATGTAAACGGAAAGCAAGTAAGTTAACAGGAAATATTAAGGTAATTGTTTAAACCAAAAATTAATAAACCCCTTTGCACTGGCTGCTATCACTGAGGTCAAACAATGAAAATGTGCAAGCAAATCTGCACCCCGCAAAACACTCAGCCTATGATAGGTCTTCCTTTGACCTCAGCGAGGGCGCTATTCTGTTTGAGCTCTCGTGTCGTCAATTATGCAAGGGTGTCTAGTGGGACTCTATTGTTAGTTTGACCCAAGTACACAATTATTTCAACTAAAACCCACCAATTAAATTGCAGTATTTACAAAAATAACCCAAAACAGAACCCACTGGGTAAACAAACATACAGCCAAAGAAACTGGCAGAATTATTTACTGCGGGCAAATTTCATCCGGCAGAAGCTCGTTCACACATTTGGTCGCATTTTCAAATGGCGACGTTAAACACGCACACACATAATCATACATCGCCCAACAGAGTGAATTTAAGAGTGCGTAAATTTTATACAATCTGACCAGTTCGTCAACGAACGTCACTCCTTCATCCCTCTGTGATAAATAATTCAAACATAATTTTAGAGGAAAGTTCCCTCCTTGTGTATTCGATACACTTGAACTTCGTTCTTAAAAAATTTCATGTATTTCGTCCTCCATTAAGGCAAATCTACAAGAGGGTCAAAATTTTTGTTTAGGTCTTCAAAAGGCAACGACATTAGACAAGCACTTGGCCCAATTTCCTAAAGCTGTTTAACAAACCCCCAAAACTTACTTCAAAAGTTTCTTTGCTTAGCAAAAATGGGCAGGGAACCAGTCGTACATTGTACTTTTATTCTGCTAAGCAAGATCTGTCTTTGCTAAGCAACCTCTTGTCCTGAATGCTTTTATAGAATGGGCTTTGGAAAGAACCTGCCACAGTTGGTAAGTTAAAAATTTATTTTCTGCAGCTGATTCCTTTTTGTGTATTGCTGTAAACTATTTATGTTGATGTGCTGTAAAAAAAAAATCCACAGGATTTATTAAGTACCTTTTACCTAAATTGGTAGTTACATGTATTCAATGCAGTAGATCTCACTTCATACTTAAATACTTGTATTCAAACATAAAGAACAAACAATTTGACAATGTGATTTTTTTACTGTTAATAACCCCAAAATATACTGACCCCAAAATAATATTTCGAAATAATAATACCTTACAAAATACAAGACTTTTTTAATATTTACATTCACAAAAAAAACAAAAAAAACATGAATAAAATTACCAAAGCAGTGTTGAAGCCCTTTACTTGTCGTACTCGACCTCCTGCCATCATTTAATCACTTTTTCCGACGGATTTTCACAAAGAGTTTTACAATCGTTGTCTTGGTGATTTCCGTTGAAGCTTTCCTCGTTGCAACATCCGTTGACGACAACGGGTGAACTCTCAATCCCTTTGTTTTGAATACTTTGAGATCGTGAGCATTTCTCATTGTTCAAATGATTCAATTGCTCCTCGGCTGTTGTACCATTCGACGACGGGGAGCTCTGAGATATTTCACTCGAGTTCACAGTGCCGTTGGTTATCGTATCGCACCGGCTGCCATTTTGGTCAGCAGTGCAATCTGGATGGTCCCCTGCACTGTCACACACTGGATGAGGCTGGTGTTCATGGTTACCATCGGAGACTTTGTTTACATGTCCGTCTGATGATGATGACTGGTTTCCTGGTAGACTCTGAGACGATTTGTCGGTGGTGGATTCACAGTTATTCAAATCCATCGGCTCTTCCGGTCCTAGCATTCTGTTGACACTTTCAGTTGTTTGACTTGTTTCTAAAGAATGATAAACAAAATATGAAAACCAATTTAATGATTAATATTTTTTCTTACAGCTCTACAAAGGTTTACTTATTATTTATTTATTTGTCGACTGGAAATAATCTAGCTCAAAACATTCAAGTGGCAATACGTGCCTCTAATAGACCCTTCCCATGAAATATGTAAATTGCACGTAGCGTGTGTGCACTAATGTTTTGGTTGGCAAAATGTGGGAACATCGCGCTGTTTTGTACACGGCTAATGGGCGCGTGACGCAGATGCGATTGCGCGTCTGCTTAGTGCACAACTCTATGGCGTTTGCCAAAAAACAGGGTCTGTACGCATGCGTGAATGTAATTAGTATATTTATGGGAAGGGTCCATTGGCAAATGGTCCTTGCAAAAACTTGGTTCTAGTGAGTAGTGAAACTCGAATAGCGCCCTCTGGAGTCTCTGCACAGACGGGAAACCCTGAATGATATGTGGTTACACTCTCACTAGCCTGAACATCTGATGTCACACTTCGAGACTCATAATGGACACACAGAGTGACCTTGAGCCAACATCAGTATATTGACGATCACAGGGTACGGATGTACCGTTGGTCCCACATTCACTTTGATATCAAATAAGTATGTACACGTTCAATTGGATGTACATGTACTGTAATACATGTATGTAGTATCCATAGAGTTATACATGTATATAAGAACACGAGGGCGCACTGGTGTGGCTGCTTGCACAAACGCCACGGGACCTCAAGGAGACAGGCGCGCCATTTTGTACGCGCGTTGAATATGAAGTACACGTTGGAGTTAGTGTTTATAACGCTATGCAATGCTGTTTTGTCAACTAACAAAATGGCCGCACACCGGGCTGCGTAAACACACGCTATGCGATGCTGTTTTGTCAATTTACAAAATGGTCGCATGCGCGCATGCCGGGCCGCGTATGTAGGCCAGTGGGCACTCTAGTTCTTATATATAACTCTATGGTTGTATCCAATTATATCGCTGGTTCTGTAGGAGCAATACCTGTAGGGACAGGGGACCAGTCTATACTCTCACCTGATGGGTCCTTTGATGTCCTTTGTTGATTTGATTCTGTGGATGGTTCGACACCCTCTGCTATCGTGTGAATGTCACGGTCGAGTCTAGAGGCTGAAATGATAAAAAAAAAAAAGATAAAAAAACATTATAAAAAAATTCTTGAAGAAAGATATCGCCAAGTTGTGTCCAGTAAACTTAACTATACTTGTATCATTAGAGAGGTTTGTAGTAATACCTTGTGAACATCGCTTTTGGGTAGTGGTGGTTCTGAAAAGAACCGGTGGTTGACAACTCAACGTTTTGATCAGTATGCTCTGATCGTCTTCTCATACTGATGGAAACGTTGAGTTGTCAAACACCAGTTCTTTTCACAACAATTGTACATTTAATCGTTAATGAGGATCTTTTAAAGGAAAATATTTTGAATGAGGATCTTTTAAAGGAAAATATTTTAAAGGAAATTATTATTATTATTATTATTATTATTATTCCGTAAGCGTAGAATTCTTTGGTAAGCAGCGCCATGCAACTTGGCCCTGATCACCGTGAGAGGTGTAAGGTGTAGCGCCCTCTTGTGGTTTCATACAGATCTGTACTGGATGACCTTTGACACTCATAATGGAAGCTAGACAGCAGAGCTACACATGAATCTGTTTACTGAAGAGTTGCCTCAATAAATACAGTACTAAGAACCCAAGAAATGTTGTAAACTATAGTCATTACACATGTTAAGGACAAAACAACATTGTGAAGAGCACACCCCCCCCCCCCCAAGAAAAAAACGTCCAAGAAATTTAAAAATCCAACTCACCCGGATCCCCAAACAGCACTTCAGCGGCTTTACAATAGTACCCTTCAACAGTCTTGGGTTTATTAATAGAACACAGCTGCAGCCCTTCCAACACCTGTTCACCGAACACCTGATTGCTGTGCGCCTTGTACAGCTCTGATTTGATTCTGCGTACGCCTTTTTTGCGCAGACTCGGCGCCCTCGATAGCTTCATGACGGTCAGGTGGGGCTTGAAGCCTCGCTCCCCGGTTGAAACCAAATTGTAGTCGGAGAAACATTTCTCTACCGTGTCTGAAGTTTTAATTGGGGCAGAAAGCAGAAAGAATACAGTTATCAGATTGTGCCACAAGTAGCTGATTAGATTGAAGTTTTAGTTGTTGGAATTTACAAATGGTTATTTTTAGGAAGGTCTAGATTTTTTCATAATAAAGGAACTCTGTGAGGCCTGGCAAAAGAAAAAAACTAAAACACGGAATAATCACAGAATACAAATTGGGAAATCAAACTGGAGACATAAAACTTTGTTCTTGCGACAACGGCAAGGCATTTTCTTCTAAGTAAGAGCACCTCATGAGGGAAATTTACATTTCTTTTGAAACAATTCAAAGGGCACCAAGACAATGCCTAGGGGTGTGGAGGCAATGACCAGGAGCATGGAGTCAATGACCATTGGCACCTAGACAATGGACAAAGCCCATGGGCATGGAGGCAACAGGGCATTGAGGCAACTGAAGTATCAAACATGAAACTGATCAGACAATCTTACCAGCGATCTCATAAAGGATCTCTAAGATGTTGTCCTGGTCTTTGATCTTGGCAAACATGACTTGGTTGTTGAAGTGACCAAGACCCCCAAACAGAATGCTGAGTTTCTCCTTCTCAAAGCGAGGACTCAGGAGTTGATGGCACTCATCCAGAGCTTCCTTGGCCCTGACAATGTCAAAGTAAAAACAATACATAAAATAAATAGACCATTTAATTATAAAGTGAATTGTGCGTGTATTGCTAACCCAAGAATCTTGCTGTTTTTACATCTACTGGCTTCTGTTTATTCTAGTTTATTGTATTTTTTATCTTAAGTAGTCTTAGCTCTTAATATCTGCCTCTCTTTTGGTTTACTTGACTTTTCAGTCACGTACCAAGTAACACGGAGTACGCACACACACAAGCCAAAATGCCCCGCTTACCCATGGAATATGCTTGATGCAAGCGCAGAAATCTTTGCTTACGGTAAGCAGAGCCATGAAACTGGGCTCCGTCACAAATAATTCCTGGCTGAAATACCGTCAAAGGTTGAGAACATACTGACCTTTCCACATCCTCTTCCGTAGCTAGGTGCATCACCATGATGGTGAGATGCAGTGTTGCTATGGGAACCATGGCATCTTTCAGCTTCTCATCACCGGATACGACCGTCTGCTGGACATCCCTGAGAGCCTCATGGATCTATAAAATAAAAAATAAAAAAGTAACAAAAGTTGTTTTTAATTTTTTTTTTTATAAGTTATCATGACAGAGTCTAATAACATTTTACAGGCCTGTGAGTGGGTTATGAAAACAAAAAACGGAAAATTGTTGTCCGGATTTTTGGCCATCGGGAAACTTGTCCGGACTTTGGGCCAGCATTACGAACGTTAAAAGGCTTTAAACTGCAGCGTAGACAAAACATTCACAGTAACATAGGCCACAATTCTTCTTAAATGTAACAAAGTGTTGTGCATCCTCATTTTCAAGATATTTTTGTAGCATTCCCTAGAAGTAATTTCACAAGCGCGATGAGTCCTCGTCGTCGACTGCCATATTATTTACTTGTCGCAAAAATACAAACACACAAAGTACGCCATGGGAAAACCATGTGTGCCTAGTCTTGTCTCAAGGTGTTGGCTTTTTAATACAGCTTTTAGTAAAGCACCCTCTATTGGTGCAATGAAACAATGACATTGAAGTACATGTATAATGGACATCGCGCTAAACGAAAAGTTAACAACAACAGCTCCAATGAAAGACCAACGCGGAGCATTTAAAACGGAGCGGGAAAAAAGCGGAGCCCACAAGGAAAACGCGGAATGGGAAAATTTACATTTCAAACAGCATACTCTTGTGTTCAGGAGAAAGCTGAGGGTAGCACGAGAGATTATACTGTTCAAGACCAAACCGACTGTTTTCATAGCCAACACTACCTCAAAAGAGTTTAAAACATGGCTGCACCCGCAAGTTTCCTGTTTATTTATAGTCAATTCTTATTATTCACACCATCCAAAAGATTCAAACATCACTCATACCTGAGGATTTGAAACTTGAACAGCTACGAAGAAGTTTGGAGCTAATCTCTTGGTCTTCCTCTCATTGCCTTCGTCTCCTGCTCCAGCTGTCGTCGACTCCTCAACCTTCTCAGATCCTTTCCTCTTTCGCTTCTTGGTCTTAGCTCCTTTAAGAGCTCCTTTGGATGCATCTTGCGCTGGATGGAATAAGGTCAATTGTTGCTATTTTAACACTACTGATTTAACATCTATTTAATAGATTGCAGCACCCGCTGCTAAAACATAGGATTTTAACTGCCTCTAGCTACCGGGCATGTTCGGCTGTCTAGTTGGTATGACACTGTTCCAGAATTGCAAAGGTCTTGGGTTCAAATCCTGTGATTTTGTTTCCCACACAACTAGTGAAGAATTGAGTATACAGTGTTAATACAGTAAAACCAAAAGGGTAAAGGGCAAAACCAAAAACAAATAGCATTCTTTATTCCCGGTGCAAACTGAACCGTCAGAAGTACCCACTGCTAAAATATAGGATTCAAACTGCCTCTAGCTACTGGGCAATCTCGGTAGTCTAGTTGGTAAGACATCTGCTCTAGAATTGCAAAGGTCGCAGGTTCGTATCCCACCGAGTAATATGCCTGTAGTTTGTTTTCACAGAACTCGGGAAAGTACAGAGTATACAGTGCTAACACACATCGGTATTTAGGGGTAAATCCCCGATGCAAATTTAAGGTTCTATAGACCATGTGAACTCTATTTACAATAAGTGTGACCTTGTACATTCTTTGGGTATTCTGACAGGCACAATATTGCACTGGTCCTATGGGAAGGTTGACAGTTTGTGTCATAGTTTCCATATAAATCCAAGAGTTACGAAAGTAAAAACTTGTCAAGTTTTGAGATGTGCCCCCTTTCATCATATCAAAAGTTGATAAGAATTAGACAGTGCACTCTCCATAAAATATAAGATTTTTTGTTTTCTTCCATTGAACTGTGTACAAGTCGTGCCTGCAGGAAGTTCAGGCTCTGTGCCTCTTTTGTAAACATGTGATGCCACAGGTCACATCGTCTATTAAATGGGGGCTTTTAGTACTGACCTCTTGTTGCATCTCCCAGTGATCTCGTTCTCTCGAGCCCAGCCTTCACCAGACTCGGATCTATACCAAGTTCCTCATCTAGTCAAAGAATAAACACAAACCAAAATTAATACGAAACGATACCCTTTAAAGACAGTGGACACTATTGGTAATTGTCAATGACCAGTCTTCTCACTTCTCACTGTGTATTTCAACATAATGCATAAAATAACAAACCTTTGAAAACTTGAGCTCAATTGTCGTCGAAGTTGCGAGATAATAATGAAAGAAAGAAACACCCTTGTCGCACCATGGTCAAACGAAGTTGTGTGCTTTCACATGCTTGACTTCAAGACCTCAAATTCTAAATCTGAGGTCTCGAAATCAAAATTACTTCTTCCTCGAAAACTACGTCACTTCAGAGGGAGCCGTTTCTCACAATGTTTTTTACAGTCAACCTATCCCCATTACTCGTAATCAAGAAAGGTTTTATGATAATAATTAATTTGAGTAATTACCAATAGTGTTCACTGCCTTTAAAGGCACTAAATACTGTTGATAATTACTCCGAAAAATGTTTTAGCATAAAAACTTAATTGGTACCAAACAATAGAGAGCTGTTGATAGTATAAAACAAAATTGTGTGAAAAGTATTTTTTTTCGTTAAGTACATGTAAGTAACTATAACATCAACTCAACATTCCAAGATGCTGGCCATGCAAACAATCCTACTTACCAGATTTTCTGAATGAACGTGTAGTTGGTGTCGAGTTAATGGAAAAATCAGACACCGAGTCTGGCTCAAATATGTCAATGTTACCAAGAGCAGTTATGGTGAGATCATCGTCAGTTACTTCTGCCGGGGAAGTCAGGGGATCAGACTTGATTGGCATGCTGTTAGTTGCAGCAGTGGGATCCTGTGAATCAGGGCTTGGCGGTCTTTGACATCGGATCTTAGCCCGAAAAAGTACAGATCCCGTCTCGGGTTCTAACAGGACTGAGCATCCGTCCTCGTCGACGGGGCTCTCGCCCCAGACATGCTTCTCGAGAGTACTTCCTGGGTGCAGGCTCATCGAGGATGTATGCTGGGGGTTGTTAGTGTGAGCTTGCTCGCTGGCTTTGTGTTTACGTTTAGCAGCTTGCTTGTTAATCCGGCTTGCCATGCTTCTGTCCAGATAATCCTGGTTATGGTAACCGTCGGTCAAAGCTAACAGTTTAACTTGGTTTACAGGGGGTTTACTGCCTCCCTGGTTTATAATCAAAATGTTTCCAAGTCTTAGAATATTTATCTTACTACGAAGGTAGTTTAATATCCGATGAAATTTCAGCTGGGGGTTAGAAAAGTACTTTTTACTGTTTCCTGGACGGAGAGTCAAAGTTTTCTTCACTGGATTCAACCAGTTAAGGTTGGTTAATCGGTTAATGAACCTTCGTCTGTGGTTAATGAGCAATGCCACCTTGTGGTTATAGTTAGGATAGACTCTACTCCAATAGTTAAGCATGCAGACTAGCTACAAGTCTAAACTAGTCTAATTTAGTTAACTAGTTTATGGTTATGTCTGCTACAGGTTGAAATTCACAATGAGATTAATTTGGTTTAATGTTGGTGAACAGCCACATGTACGAACAAAAAGTCGACCCAACAAAACACAGGCAAACTTCAGCAGGCAACTGATCAAAGCATTCCAAAACTCACATAGGCTAATGTCCGTCAAATCCGCTAAGGATCTGCTGAACGTCGAATCTGGAGAATCAAAATCGTGCGGTGCAAGCGCGTAGAGATCAATATCACCCAGACGATCCTGGTAGCCCGACTCGTACGTCTCGTTGAGTAAATCTTCGTCGAGATCTTCCTCTGAGATGTCGTTGGAAGCCGCTTCGCTCTCGCTCTCCTTAGAGGGCGTGTCAGTTAAACTTGAGGCGTCGTCTTTGTTCCTAGTGAGGGCTAGATCCGACAGCAGGAAGTCTTTCGTCTCGTTGGGGCTGTCAAACCCGGTGAGTAGAGATCCTTCCTTGAGTTCACTGGTCAGGACGAGGAGGTCCTTGTTGAGACGTAGCGACTTGGCAAAGTGATCCGAGGAGGCGAAGGCCTTGAAGGAGCCACCCTGGGGGAAGCGACACACTTGTATAGCACCGAGGGGAATGTGACCCCGGGATAAGGGGGTTTTGGTTACCACTCCAATCTGTCGGAAGATGAACAAATAAAAGTTACATGTATAATATGCAGTGATTCATGTCTGTTCATGTGAAAACTCTAAAAATAACACTTCTGTCAAGACTGATGTTGATATATAACAAGTTTCAAGGGCAGCTGAATTAACATACAATGCTGGAAACACACACAGGCCATCCTCTCTGTTCTCTTGGTCCAAACCCCTTCTCTTTATGATAAAAGTACTAGATAGGTTCATTCCCAAGGACAACGCAATCACGGTTAAATGTCTTTCTTAAAAATGCACATGTGTTACAACCTGGACTCGAACCCACATGTAGAGTGTATGAACTACAATCCCGGCCAAAATGCTTGGGCCACCCTTTCCTGACGTTGTATACATCAGTTCCCTGTGCACTTCCCATTCACATTCACATTTAAAACATTTGTCCCCAACCCCCCCCCCCCCCCCCGCCCCCCGCTCAATGTTGACTGTAACTCAGAACACAGTCGGCAAATGGAACCAACAATGAAAGGAGGCAGGGGGGCCCAACGAGATATGGCCGGGATTGTAGCATACTGCAGGAAAAGCTAAGCGGTTTCCAACCCAAATGGAGTTTATTCCTCCTCCCGATCCTTCTGCCCATTGTGTCTTTATGTTTTTATTAGCACCCATGCCCCTTACGCCACACTTAATCATGCAACGCGTCAAACAATGAAACTTGTACATATTGAAGAAAAAAACCAGAAGAAACAGAGCATGCATATCAAAATATATCACAATGATTCAAGGTACATGAAGTGATCTTTTGTTCTCACAACAATAGCACATTATGACAACAGACAACAATGCTTTACCTATCAGCAGCCCACGTCCTATGAGGGAAGGCATGATGGATAAACATTCGGATAAAAACATGTCAGTAATCAATGAAGTGTATAAATACAGGCATGCAACTGTAACTTCACAAAAAGATGAAACTACAAAATGTCATTGATTTTGTATAGTATTTTTCAATTTTGAATGGTAAAACTGAGACTATAACAAGAGGGAATCAGCTGATCCGAGGAAAAGTTGCACGCCTGCAAATAAAAGTGACAATTTTGGGACAGATGTAAAGAATGAGTAGAAGATCAGGATTTAGACTTCTTGTAACTCAATGTTTAGATTGTGATCTTAAAATAAAAAAAATAAAAAAAACCAAACCAAATCCCACAGTTTGAGGGGAGTTACATGTATAAAGTACCTCCTTCAAGTTAATTTTTGGGAAGAGCTCACTGCTTTCCTCACAACAAAACATGTGAAATCAAAACAAGATTTTATCTGACAGTTCATGATGTTTAAAAAGGGTTTCCAATGTCAATTTGAGTTTTGTGATGCACTCATTTAAAAAAAAACAGAGTCCTTATGGCTAGGGGAAAAGTTACAAGTCTCTACTTCAAGTTAAAATGGTGTAAAATGAGGAATTTCTGCACCAGTCATAATAAGCTCAAATTCAATGCAGTTTTATTTAGATATCATCAGAATTCATGAATAAACTGACAAATTTCTGTACAAAAATGTTGAGATCCATACATTTGTTTCGCCATGACATGAATCCCTATTCACCCAGGCAAAAAATATTTTCATGAAATTGTTTACCCATTTCTAAAAAACTATCAGCACCTCAGCAAGCAATATTTTAAAGGAACCTTTCTACCAACATTTTGTTTAAGCAACTTAAGTTTAATGTAAAATGTGGACGTCTGTGGCGTTCAAAGAGTAGAAAAACTAAAGCAGAATTACAGAATGTTACCAACCAATGGGAAGACTCCTTCGGTCAAGATGTAATCCAAGCTTTCTGTACTCTCTTCTTCTTCGTCTTCCTTGGGTCTTAGGTCGTAATCATCCCACTCTAGCTCAGCGTCGTTTAGCGTCGCTCCTCCGCCAGGTCGGGAACGTGCGTCCCTCTGACGACCACCACGCTGTCCCGACGGCCCGTCAGCCTTAAAATCGTAATGGTCCCACTCAAGGTCAAAATCCGGGGGATGCGACCTGTAACTATTGTGGTTGTGATTGTTGTAACCCTGGGCGTTGCTATGGTGATTGTTGTGGTACCCACCACGCCCGGTGTTGCCTCCACCACCGCGCCCCCGTCTATTGTTGTAGTTGTTATATGGCCGCGACGGCTTCGGGACGGAATACACAGAGACGGAGTTGTTGTAGTTGTGGGACGGAGGAGTCGGGCGTGAAGGACTGTAGTGATTCTGGTGGTACCCGCGGTGACTCGGGTAACCTTGGTGATGGGGGGGACCCTCACCTGCTTGTCGGAATAGCGGAGGCCCTTGATGGTGGTGCTGGTGGGGAGAGGGGTGGTACATGCGCCCGTACGCCTGAGACATGGGGGCGATAGTGACCTACGGGTGTTGGGAAGGAAGGGAGAGATGGTTGGATGACCAGAGAAATGGACGAAGAGAGATTGGTCATTGCTTATCTGATGCTGCGCTGATTACCTGTTGATAAAAGACAAGAAAGATTTGCAAAAATTCTTACACGAATTACGATTTGAAGTCGTACCATGATGATATTGAAATGAAATCTTTACATGTGGTTCATTACTTGATAAGATTCCAAAACTTAAAACTCTCTGCAGAATTAATTTATGATTGGTCCTTGAATTATATAATCAGACATACGACTTTGTAAACAGCAAAGCGTCTGCCTGGCACCGTAACAAAGTGGGCTAAGACCCACATGCGGATACTGTACATGTTCATGTACATGTAGAAGAGTCTGGTCTCTTTTTATAAATGAGTTTTTGAACTCTGATTGTTATTGTTTAAACAGGGAACCTGTCAATACATGACTACAGTGTGATTAAAAGGCCTTTGCTGGTGGACTCCATGACTGAAGCCAGCTGTAAAGGAAAAAACGACAAATTACTTCAAAACCAACACTCCATCCCAGGGGACGACCTCAGCGCTTCTTTAACTCGGAGGGAAATTCAACATTGAAGTGGTAGACTCGCTTTCCGCTGTGAGATGTCCAATACAAATATCCTTTAATTTCCTGCGTTGGGGGCACTCGGTTACCGGTTAACCAATAGCAGATGTCATCAGGCTAAGATTGATACTCAACAAGGGCTCCCTCTGGGGGTTGGATTAAGCCAAGTCACTGCCGTCCCTACATTGTAATAGACCGCAGAGCGTTACCCGGTTTGTGTCAATACAGAGGTTTTTTTTCATTGCGTGTGGATTGTCCCTGGGTACCTTCCACTCATGGGACGACCGGACTCAATGATGGAGTATTTCCTGTGAAGATAGCTTCATACATTCCCATTTCATAACCTGTCATAAAGTTGTCTCCAAGATAGCCTCGAACAATCATGTAGAATCTTGAAGTGAAGGTAATAAAGAGTAAAATCACGACACTTGTGCTTGCTATTCCCTGTGAATGGATTAAATCAATTAACCCAATAACCAATAAGGAAATGATAACCATTTATGTACTGTACTTGAGTACATCGCAATATAACTAGAACTGAGGTCTTTGAACCGATTGATCTGTAAGACCTGGATGTACTCCTCAATGAGTTCAGCTGACAACGAGCCGAGATGCGCTCCGCAAACTGAGACATCTCTCAGGAAAGACAAAGGGGTAAACGCCAAATAATTCCCACATGTTCAATGTTTTATACCGAACCAACCTATAATATAAAAAGTAGACTGACAAAACTAAATGAATGTCTGATGGAATCTTGTTTCTTCCACAAAATGAAACATTTATTGCGGATGAACTTTCCGCAAGGTTTGCCCTTAAGTTAACTTGTGCAGCGGCTAGCCAGCCGGACCAGTTAGCTTGTCATTTCACAAGTACCCCACCGCCTTTTCGCTCATCGATATTTCACATTAAGTAGCGATGCTTTTCATCACTGAATTATCAGGCCTGAAGAAAAAGAAATTACCTCTTTCTAAAAAACTAAGTTACTTCAGAGGGAGCGGTTTCTCACAATGTTTTATACAATCAACAGCTCTCCATTGCATGTACCGGTGAAGTTTTTATTCTAACAATTACCATAATAGTGTCCAGTGCCATTAAAGACTTTCTCCTGGAGAATATGTGGTAATTGTTTTATTATTATTTTATACCCATATTAGGAGACATACAGTGCCCATAAAACCAAAATTGAAATTGGTGGCACAATTGTTTCAATATACACAAATTTTACTAGAATATAAAAAAAATAAAAAACAGAAGTGACCTCACTTTACAATCCATAAAACAGATCCCCCATTGGCATGTCAGGAATTTCCTCAGAACAAAAACTGGATGTGTACAAGTTTGTAAACGCTATCTTTAACAATTAAAACGAATAAAATGGGAAATTAATCTTGATTAAGACTGAAGTCAAAGCTCAAATCGAATTTCAATTTAGGATGATGCCAATTTGCCGCTGACTCATCCTCTCTAAGACACTGATCACAAGTGATGGAACAAGAAATCCTTCCGGCGTTTCACTTTTTTTTTCTTCTTCCGAGTTTCGTCAAAGAAATATACTTTTTCCTGGCCAATCAGAATTTGACCTTCAAGAGAAGGTTTGATGCTAAATGCTAATGGAACAAGAGTGAGTGGACCAGAAAATAAAGTGACAATATCTGGACTGGAAGCCCACCTAATAGTCGGGATTAAAAAATTATGACACATCTAGCAGGAGTAAACTTTAACGTCAACAAGACAACCTTTTGAAATATCCAACAAGAATTTGTACAGAAGCTAGACTTGTCCTTCTAATCAATGCTCCATAAACAACGATCATGCCATTCTATGTACATGTACTATACATGATGTAGCCTACACCAGTGCATGGGAGAAGTTCAAGGGCTGTCATGACTGTAGGACACACGCATACGTACTGTACTAAATTGTAAAGAAAATTGCAATTCACACGACAACAATTTAACTGGGGTCCCTTGCTTATTTTTAGCATGGTTAAATAAGATTAGCAATGTTTGACAAGATTTTGCAAGAGAACTTGATGAAAGAGAAAATTGTTGTCCTTTCACATGAGGTACATTTTGTAAAATGTTACAACCACGCTACAATTTAGCAAGGGACCCTTGCTAAATTGCTGTAATGTGAGAGGGGCTTAAGACACACAATACCCAACCATAGTAGACACTAGACAGTATCCACAAACTTAAACCATAGATTTACATCGCTAATATTCCACCCAACAGTGCCTCATACATGTATCTCATGTACACATTAATTTAATAGAGGGAGATTTTCCAATAATTATAAACCAAAATGACTGAAGTGTATAGAGAGCAGTTTGGTACTCACCGAACATCCGACAGTACAATGTACATGTATAACAGCATGATTCTCTGCATAATGAGCAACCAATAAAAAATGTCTAATGTACGGAGAATATATCCATACAAAGTTGACCTATGAACATCCAATAACTCAGCATACACTGTGCATAAAAATATTGTCTCCTTACGACCGATAAGCCTTGCTGCAGGCTCCAAGTACACTCCAGCTACACAGAACGTCTTGAGTGGGAGACTATAGAGCATGAATAACACAACAATCCTAAACATGAGTCATGTGATGCATAACAACATCATCAATCAGTGACACCGTGCAGAACCCAGCCCAGGTAAGATCACATTGAAGTAGGATAGTGAACACAGCAGTACAAGGAAGACACAGCCTAGCACAATACCACTGTAGACGGCATTGTGTCTTATACCATAGTCCACAATACATCAGTGCATCTTATATCATCAACAGTCAGTCACATGTAATTTCACATCCTGCCTCTAAATGTCAGCAATAGACAGTGTAGATATACCTAGAATGACAGGTCGAGTCTGCAGTACACATTACAGAGTACACACAGTGAGTGAATCACAATCAACTAGCAAGGATGACTGTGGCCTACATGAAGTGTGTTGGTTTTGTAGATATCCTCAAGGTATCAGAGAACAACTCCACAACACTGCTAATATAATAACAACAAACCGCTAAGCCTTTTACAGTGTACATGTAGGGCCAATTTCATAATAGCCTGTAAGCACAAAAACTTGCTAAGCACAGAAAAGCATTGCTTAAAGGCAGTGGATACTATTGGTATTTACTCAAAATAATTATTAGCATAAAACCTTACTTGGTAACGAGTAATGGGGAGAGGTTGATAGAATAAAACATTGTGAGAAACGGCTCCCTCTGAATGATGTAGTTTTTGAGAAAGAAGTAATTTGCCATGAGTTTGATTTCGAGACCTCAGAATTAGATTTTGAGGTCTCGAAATTAAGCATCTGATAGCACACAACTTTGTGTGACATGGATGTTTTTTCTTGCATTATTACATGTATCTCGCAACTTCGACGACCAATTGAGCTCAAATTTTCACAGGTTTGATATTTGATGCATACGTTGAGATACACCAAGTGAGGAGACTGGTCTTTGACAATGACCACCAGTGTCCAGGGTCTTTAAAAAAAAAGGAACAAAAGAAGAAGGGAAAAAAAACACAGATTACCAGCCAAAATTACTTTTTAAAAGTTTATTGTTGTGACTGGCCATGTGGTGCCCCTCTCAATGTTTGCTCAGCACAGAAATTTGGCACACAGTACTTTCTGCTTTTGAAACAGTTTTATGAGATTGGGCTTAGAACTTAATTTCACAAAGCTGCATTTTTAAAGCAGAACATGATCATATTGCTTGACAGTTTTCTGATTTAAAAAAAAAAAAAAAAAAAAATCAGCCTGTCATCAGTCACATTGGTACATCTGGAATGGTTTTTGGCTTAATTTATAGTAAGCATAATTGTATTGTGTTCTTAGAATCTTAGCTAATTTTTGCACAGTTGCAGGAAGTATAAACCGCTCTTATTGTAGACCTGGCAGTTTGCCTGTAAATTGCCCTTTGTGACATAGGCTAAGGAAGAAATCCAAAGGTCCAACAAGACAGTACAAAGGATGTAGTATACAACATACAAGAAACTTCACATTAAACACGTGACAGTACATGTAATGACTTATCCTGTCAATGGGGGGGGGGTGGTTGGGTGAGCGCTGGGTAGGGATTAACCCAACATGTTCTACTCACACAACAATGAGAAATCTGTTCTTGTGGCAGCCAAAACACGCTTTTTCCTAAATCACTTTTGACAGCCTAAAATAATCCAGCCCAAGGTCAAGAAAACACAATTCGCCCTCGAAGATGACAGGAACTCTTCAAGTTGACACTAACTGTGGTCATCAGGCAGCGTCAATACGCATAGACAAACACGCGTGTGTCTTTTCATCTCCAACCCACCACCCTAACAAGGATCTTTCCTTCCTGTCTGAATGCACCCTGCCCAACGTTTCCTCTCTCTCACAGAGATCACAATCAAACTAAATATTCGCTTTCCCTCCTCGATTCACAATTGTGCCACTTAAAATTTGCATATGATCATAACAAGCACCCACTCTAATTAGTGACTGTTAAAGGCACTGGACACTAATTTGGTAATACAGTACTCACAATAATTGTTAGCATAAAAACTTACTTGGTAACGAGCTATGGAGAGCTTTTGATAGTATTATAAAACCAAACATTGTAAGAAACTGCTCCCTCTAAAGTAACCTAGTTTTTGAGAAAGAGGTATTATACATAAGAAAGACTTCAGACCTGAAGCCTTTTTCTTGCATCTGAAAGCACACAAATGAGCAACAAGGGTGTTTTTTTTTTTATTACTCTCTTGCATTTTTGATGACCAATCGAGTCAAAATGTTCACAGAATTGTTATGTTTTTGCATACAAAACTATCAGGTTTTAACACGACAGTGTAAATGTACATTATGTACACTATTTCTTTCTTCCTTTGCTGATTGCTTTACTTCTTTCGAGAAAACTGCACGTCTCAAGGAGGTTTTGAGAAAAATCCCGAAATCAGCGAAAATCCTGAGTAATCACATTGTATCAAAATGTATGCAATACACTGCAACAATCATGCAACAGCAGGCCTTACATGCAGGCAACAAAGGCAATAGGAGACTTTCCAACGCTAGGTGGCAGCATACATACCGGGTAAATTTCCATTGTTTACGTAGTTCTGAACATGCGCATAATTCTGAGAACAATGGATTTACCCGGTAAGTCTGCTGCCCTCTATCGTCCCAGAAAGTCTCCCATTGCCTCCCTGCACCCTGGTCATTGCCTCAGTGCCTTTGAAATGCTCACAGTAGCAATTTACAATTTCCTTGTAAGGAGCAAATGCCTTGGTGCCCTTGCCCTTTCAAAAACGAAGCATTTTATACATGTAGGCCTTCAACAGACGATACAGTACACTGCCACTGGCATTCTCCATGGAATTAGCAAGATCTTAGATTATGATCTTAGAGATGAGTAAGGGAGAGACTCGATGCCCCCCCCCCACCCCCTGAGCAGGGGCTATATCATAACATAGAGCAATGCATGATCACAGTATGAGATCCAATATTATTTACATTATTGCACCAACTGTATTCCTACCACACAAAACGCTAGCATTAGCAACAGTGTCATGTCTACGCCGTGACATCATTCATAGGAAGTGTGCAGGTATGCATGGTTGGTACACGCGGTCAGCAGTTACTTCATACAACCAGCTCTATGATACAACGTGTAACCAGCTGACATTACAAGTATAAGATCTTTATCAGAAAAATAATGATAAGCAACTCCCGAGTTTCAGCCCTGAATCTTTAAGCATACTTTTGGTGTACAATACATTTAGGTAGGAATTGTACCACGGAGGAATTATTTGTTTTAAACCCATTGGACACTTTTGGTAAACAGTATTGTCAAAGGCCCACACTTCGTGTATCACAACTTATATATATAATAACAAGCCTATGAAAATTTAGGCTCAATCGGTTATCGGAGTCGGGAGAAAATATGGGAAAACCCACCCTTGTTTCCGCACGTTTCACCGTGTCATGACATGTGTTTTAAAAAATCTGTAATTCTCGCTATCAATTGTTTTAATGTTTTCTCAAAAAGTAAAGCATTTCATGGAACAATATTTCAAGAGAAGTCTTTCACCATTACCTTCTGTAAACCCTGTAAATTATTTGTAAATCTGTGAACTGTTTGTTTGTTTTCTGTTCCGAAAGTGTTTAATGGCTTTAAAAGCACTTGACACTATTGGTAGTTACTCATGTGACAGGTATAAAACAGGCCCCCCTTATTTTTTTGGTTTAATCAACTTTAGTTTCCTCCTTTAACTAATTCTTTTGTTAATCGAGCGCCCTCAACGTCAGGTTTTCGGGTGCTCCGATAATTCCTATGAAGACAGACAGCCGTGATAACTGTATTTCGCTTGTCTTCATATTTCAGGTAAATTTCCCCTTTTTGTATTATATATTTCTATTTCTAAAGTTGTTTAAGTTGTTTATCTAAGCTTGCTTTTCATAATACATGAGTTTGAAAAGTTGATGTCTAGTAGAATCTGCCATTTATGCTCTAGCTTGGTTTTCGTTTTGTAAATAATTATTATTGCATAGCATTTCAAGATGGCGCGGCCCAGAAAGCCGTGGCGGGAACCGCTATTGTGTTTAAATCGTGTTCTCATATGAAGTGTTTTGATTATTTATTTGCTCTTGTGCATTCATTTATTTTAAGTAACGTTGACAAGATTTATTGTTCAGTGTTTAGGTTATCCGATAATTCCTATGAAGACAGACAGCCGTGATAACTGTATTTCGCTTGTCTTCATATTTCAGATATATAATAAAACAGAGAAGCCGATTCCTCAGAAGTATTATTCTCAACGACCTATTATTTAAATGCGTGTCACACTCATAACAGTTGCTTCCATAAAAACTTACTTGAGAAAGAAGTAATTTCTCACTAAATAATTTTAGTTGATTTGAGACCTCAGCTGAGGTCTCAAAATCAAGTATCTGAAAGCACACAACTTGTGTGACAAGGATGTGTTTTTTCTTTCATTATTTTCTCGCAACTTCCCTGTCTAATTAAAATCATATCTTCACAGGTTTGTTATTTTATGCATCATATTATGTTGAGATACATCAAGTGAGAAGATTTGTCTTTGACAATTACCAAATTATCCAATTACATGTTGAAAAGCAGGGCTTGAATTTTACACTGAACCACAGCCCCCGAGGCCAGTGATTCTACCTTTGGGCCAGTAAACTCAGGACCCGACTAATAACTAGTATCTCTCTGATTTTCAAGTGTTGACTTCAAGTCTCGTAATATTTTTCCATTATGTCAGTATCAATGTACATGATTCACCTATAATCTTCCTTTGATTGGCCAAGTGGTAACATGTTTTTTTTATTTTGTCAACACCATACAATGTAATACATGCAGATGTTAAATTTGCACCTAGGACAAAGATTATATATATATTTTTTTTACCCACACACCGATGTGTGTTACCACTGTTTACTCAGTTAGTACATGTACTACACAAGTTCTTGGCGAATTAATCACAAGCATATTACTCGGGTGAGATTCGAACCCAGGTACATTACATCCAAACCTCTTTCCAGCTTAAAATCGTGGATGCTGCAAACTTTTCAAAAGACATACGTAAAATAATATCTCACAGGCCCTTTCCGGAAGACAATAATAAGGAAAGTTTCTGTTTGTCCCTTCGGTACCATCTCGAGGCTTGAATAAGGATGTTGTGACTGGAGGGAAATTAGAGTTCATTAGCCAAACCTTATGGACCCATCGTTTCCTAAGCAAATATTTGCATTTGGTTTACAATTGACGGATTGTTTTGGTAATACTCTGTCAGGCATTTCAGGTCTCCCACGATGAGGAGTTGTCGTTTGTGACCAATTTCTTTTAAACTGTGGCCATCCGTAGTTTGGTTTTGTTTGTCCTCTCTTGAGGGGGGTGGGGTGGAGAGGAGTAATTAATCTTATCTCGAGCAGATTTGGCTCTTAATTACCTGTGTGGGTTGGTCTGCAAAACAGGACAAGGAAGGGGGAAAACATGGTTTAGATCTTGAAGTTAATCGTTGATAAACTGAAGCTAATAACAAAAACAGGCTGCATGTAGCTTTACTGAATCCATCTTTATATCCACGTACAAATAGCTGGGGCACGTCTTGTACAGCTAGTGCTTTAAATTGAGGTCACATTTCATGAATAAAATTATTTGAAAAATCACCTTTCATAGAGCAAAACCTTTTTGGAACTTCCAAAAGAGCATCTCCATTGGAAAATCTTCAAGTTTATATAGGAAACTGTTGAAGGGGCACAAGGGCCAACGACAGAGCCCATGGGCTCTGGGTAATTCCAGGCATGCCACCAAAACCCAATGGAAATGTCCTTGTTTGCTTAGTCTGTTCCAGCTTCCATCTCAAGAAAGTCTTCTCTGTATTACAGCATTTATCTCGAAATGGAAATGTCCTTGTTTGCTTAGTCTGTTCCAGCTTCCATCTAAAGACATTCTTCTCTGTATTACAGCATTTATCTCGAAATGGAAATGTCCTTGTTTGCTTAGTCTGTTCCAGCTTCCGTCTAAAGACATTCTTCTCTGTATTACAGCATTTATCTCGAAATGGAAATGTCTTTGTTTGCTTAGTCTGTTCCAGCTTCCATCTAAAGACAGTCTTCTCTGTATTACAGCATTTATCTCGAAATGTAAAATCATCTTCTCAGCACAAAAAAAATATAGCTAAGCACAAACAATTTATACTTACCAGAACAAGGTAACCAGCGGCCGATTTCACGGAACACTAGGATTAATCCCAACTCGAGTTAGGACGAGCAACCCGTCTTAACTTAGGATGGGTTCAATGCGTCCTACATATTTGGATACGGAACTGAACCCGTCCTAAGTCCTTAGATGATTCCTAAGTTAGGAAGAGTTTGGTGAAATCGACGGCTGCCAAACTACCACATGTCACATTTACCAATGTTAATGGTATCCTACAAATTTTCAAGCAATAGGCTACTGTCTGCTCAAGCAACTTTATGAAATTGAGTAATACATATATATCGAGTACATGTAACTCTGAGACAGAAAGTGTATACCTGAAACTGGAGTCTAAGCAACAAACTTCAACTCAATGCTGAACTTAAAGAGCCTAATTCACAGACAAGAGCTCTGAAGAAGGGCCAGAGTCAGTATGATTTAAGGTGAAGAAAACTTGCCAAAACTTGCCGTTATGGGAAATCACTTACCAATGTTGCCGATGATAGATCTTTAAAATGAAGCAGATAAATCAATCTCTCAAAAATTTGGTTACGCTTCCATCAGGCATCCGTAAAGGAAGACAATCTTAAATTAAGTCTTCTGGTTCGCTTAATATGCAGTTATTAAATCAGTTGATAAACGTAATCCATGTGCTGAGCATCTTTCTTTGTGTCGACACCGAACATTGTGTTCCTGAATCCTGACAAGGAAATGTTAATCTCTCTCTACAGTATGTGACTACCCTACACAGTTCCTACTGCTAACTGAGCCAGTGCAACATGAATACAACACTACTCTACACAGCACATACTGCTACTGAGCAAATGCAACATGAATATGCATGTTATGCAAATTAATCATTACAGCCGAGACATGAGACTTATGAGGTGGTGACACAACACCTTTCAGAACTTCTCAAAAACCACCGAGAATATTGTAAACAATGAACAGAACTTGGCATTCATCAGTCGTTATGCACTACAACCTCACAAAGAGATAAGAAGACGACTCGTTGAGGCCCCGAGACCACAGCCAGTGACTCAACCATATCCCCACATATGACAGCCAGGTTTTCTCAGAGAAGACAAGACGTAAAAGTATGACAGGAAATCATTCGGAGCAGCTGAAATTGAACCTTTCAACTAGGAGAAACTCCACAAATTGGGGTTTCCTCTTGAGCGCTCTCCCAGCGGGTCTGGGGTTCTTTCTTGGGGAGTCGCTTCTTGGAGATGCGCTGGGCATCTGCCCCAGTTATCTTGTCCATTGTTGAGAGAAATGTATCTAGTGAACAATGGACATCTATTACAATCGACCAAAGCATCTTCATGAGGTCACAATGCAACAGGCTTTGAACTTTCCTAAGACAAAAAAAAGGTCTTCTTGCCAAGTCATTGGCTGTGTCCCTCAAAGCATTTATATAGTTGAAGCATTTAAAAAAAAAGTATATATTCCTTATATAATGTACCCAACATCAAGATTCAAGAAAAGAAAAAAAACCACACAAATAACATTTCTTGCCCATCTGACAACACCATTCAGGGACTGTGAAGTAGTTATTCCGTACGACATAAAACAAAACAGCCTCAATTTCCTTTTTGGTTCATGGGTTTGATCAGGACTGTGTTCAGGGAGTACAAACGAATACAAGATATATATGCACTATGAAAACAGTCTAGAGGGTACAGTGGAAGACTCCGAAGGGAGCAATAAATATTGGCCACCAAAGACCACTGACAGACTGCTGACTTAAAATAAAAGCTATGGCTTGTTGATCTAAACAATATTGGTCTACTTTACCTTCTTGCTATCTACCAGGTATGTTTCATTCTTCTTGGGGCGAATAACTCAAGATCTGCACTGAGGCAAACGTCTTCAGGCCTGAACTAAGTAGGTCATTCTGAAGGGATACAAACAGTGTTTACATAAAGTTGTGATCAATTAATAATTTTTCCAAACTAACATGACATTTCTGTGTGATACAACATTGCCCTGTAGGAAAAGGACTGGCCTAGTGTATGATTGTACATTGTATTATTCCATTCAGCATTCAGGATCATATGATGCTGTCACTGATTTGTAAGAATACTACCAACAATTATTTCTCTGCATTGTGAGAATGATAATTGCTACGTATTGTATCTCGGTTTTCCCCAAGAATAATTCAAAACTTAAGGGGAATTTGGACCAACATTTGGGAAGTTTGGCCAAATTATGCCGAGCTGAAAAGAGGTGTTCAGAATGTTTTCTGTTTTGTGTTTATGCTCGTTTTAAGTGCCCATGTCTGAGTAGTGTGTATTCTGAAGCATGTACCTCACCTCAAAGGGTAAACATTTTCTATCACAAACTGATACTGTCTAAGAATATGTTTACAGGAACACCATGTATTTTGTACTTGGCTACATTGTATGATTGTAGATTTGTTCTGATCTGAGACTGTATATTGTTCAATTGCTGCAGAGTAGACATGGTAGTAGATGTAGATATCTAGCGTATCATCACCTTGCTCTAAAAACTTTTACCAGGAACATAACCCCTGGACGGAAAAAAAAAATCAGACAATCAAACATATTGAGAAATAAAATGTAAAATGACAATCTCTGTTCTTCTTTTTTACTTTCTTCTTAGAGATGAACTGAACTTTGAATTCCTGATCCCAAACTCCCTAAGGGTTTCCGACAATGACTTTGGAAAAAATCCAATCGCACATGTCAATATTAGGCTGTACTCTGATGAAAGAGCAGCTAACTGAGCGCAAAAAACACTTGTCATAGCAGTGGGATAGTAGTAGAGTCACACACAACATCAGATATGACAAGATCTTCATACCGTCTTCGCAAAATTACATTTCACTAGGGAGAGTATGTGTGCTGTTGAGACAATGAATCGACGTTTATATTCGAAAACGGCCTCGCCCTCAAAGTCTGTGACATAACGAGCATGTGTTCCTGACAACATTGTAGGAAGTAATGGTATTGTATTCCATGTAGATTTTGAGACGCAGAGTGACTATTTTTGACTGACAGCTGTTTTGTTTCTGTTGTTCTTGCTGAAAATATACAGTTTGCGCAATGTTTTTTTCTGTTTAAATTTGGGACAAGTTGCTACATTGGAGGCCTACAATGCTCAATTATCCTCCACTCTTACATGTATGCCACTTCAGATGTTGAACATTAAATTTCCCATTTGTTTTCTTTACTTTAATTTTAAGTGAGTTCAAAAATTATAACACTGTAATGTATCAAATTGACCCCCAAAACACCATAAATGGTTAAAATTAACATTAATTGTAACAAAACTTCGCGGGTTTACTAGAGAAACAAGTTGATCCAGTTGGACTAGAAAGTCAAACTAAGCAGTGTTTGGCTGACATTTAGACTGATTGCTGGTTAAAGACACTCGACACTATTGGTTATTGTCAAAGAATAGTCTTCTCACTTAGTGTATCTCAACAAAATGCATAAAATAACAAACCTTTGAAAATTTGAGCTCAATTGGTCATCCATGTTGCGAGATAATAATGAAAGAAAGATTACCCTTGTCACAAAAAGTTGTGTGCTTTTAGATGCTTTATTTCGAGATCTCAAATTCTAAATCTGAGGTCTCTAAATCAAATTCGCGGAAAATTACTTCTTTCTCGAAAACAACTCCACTTCAGAGGGAGCCGTTTCTCACAATGTTTTATACTACCAATCTCTCTCCATTACTCATTACCAAGTAAGGTTTTATGCAATTAATTATTTTGAGTAATTACCAATAGTGTCCACTGCTTTTAACTTAAGTCTAATGTAAACTCTCATCCACTTGAACTTACCTAACACTCTATTTCTAGCTTGACTTTACATTACATGTAGTTTGACAAACCATCAATTTTAATAGCGGATATGAATTTTGTTATTCCAATTTTTACAATGTGCCTACTGAAGCGGCTCGAGTTTGACATTCCAGACATGAAGATGTAACAATACACCCAAAAAGTCAAGGTTATAAACTTATTACCAAGCAATGCTGAACTCCCCAACCATAACCTGTGACTACTCCCAACATCAAACAATCTCTAAGTTTGTTTTGTAACAGACGTTCAACCAATTAAATTGTTTTTTTTTGTTAAAGGCACTGGACACGTTTGGTGATTGTCAAAGAGACCAGTATTCTCACTTGGTGTATCCCAACATAAAATAAAAAATCTGAGAAAATGTATGTCTGTACAGACATGGTACAGACAATGCACAATGACGTCCTCTACCAAGTGCCAGGCCGGCAGGGCAGGGGTAAATTGCATTGGCGTGTGCATGGAGGTAGAAGTGCTAGCTATAGCAATAGATATTGATGATATGATAAGATACTAAATAGACCAATAAAATAGTGCAAAGAAAGTACGCAGGGCTCCTTCCCTTTCTTGGCCCAACGGCCTATCTCTCTCCAGGAGGTGAAATCATTTTTAGAATATCTCTGTACTCACCTATTGCAACCCTACCTAGTCCAACGCAAAATGTTGTTAACTACGAACTAATTTCCAACTAAAATCTCAGTGAAAACATAAATTTTATTTACTCACCAACTAACTTGACAGCTTGCTCACACACACACAATACTGCAGTCATCCAGCAATGTATAGCTGGTAATCATCAAAAACACGTGAAAACAGCTGAGAATCACACACATCTCAGTCAGAGTACCAGTGAATGGTCTTTAATAAACAAAATAGTAGCCCGATCTTGGTTGGAAAGGCATCGAAAGTTGAACCAGCAGTGCCCCATGTCGTTGAGAAAAAGAAAAGAAGAAGCAGAAAAAGCAGTTGCCGGGTTAGTTCATTTGTATCTTGACGATTTCTTTCGATGTATTTTTTTTTAGGTAGGAAATGCTCACATTATTGGGCGGACAAAACCGCAGAGAAAGGCTACGTGTGCTTAAAGAAAGCCCAGCATGACAATTTTGGGCGCTCCATAAATCCATAGGAGGGGGGGGGGGGGGGGGTAAGTAAGAAAAGTGTACAAAATAACACACACCTCATCTCGTAAAGGTATGTAATTGTGTGGTTTATATGATTAATGACCACAGTTTCAGTCTTTGTCAACTATATTATTATTTTAAACCCAATCAAAAAATAAATATCCAAAAAATGAACTCGCCGAAATTCACTTTCGCGACAAGTAGAATGGGTCATTTTAAGTCAAACTTCACATTTAATGAATAATGAGACCAATGAAATAATATGGAGTTTTTCTTAATTATCTGACTTGTTCACTGAAATACTTATTCCATGCTTATTCTAACAGCAGGACTGAAGTTTCTGTGATGAAGCGATGTGTTGGGGAACATAATGTTCCCCAACACATCATCGCATACTGTTCATCACAGAAACCAGTGCAGGGACGAGAAGGGCAATATTATTCTGCTGCGATGAAACTAAAGTGCTATTCACACGACAGCACTTTAACTGGGGTCTATTGCTTGATGTTAGCATGGTTGCAAAATGTAGCAATGTTTAACCGTGGAGGAATAAATTTTGCAACTGCAGAACTTAGTCACTAGACAATTTTTACATGCTATAATTTAGCAAGGGCCCCCTGCTAAATTGCTCTTGTCAAAGAGGGGCTTAAACCCACAGGACCGTCTGAAGACTCTTAGCCTACTTTAATGAGCGGTGTTTTCCACACTGACATTAAAATCTCAACCAGTGCCATCATCAACGCGGCATTCCCACACCCGGTGTATGGAAAATCCACCGTGTCAGCCCAGATGAAATTTTAATATTCAAACACAAGAGGGCGCTATATATTAGTCTACTGTTCGAGGTGCCCTACCTCACTTTATGTGTGCGTTCGTTTGGCTTCCCTGGGTCGACCCTGGACTGCCCCGGTGCGTTCGAATAGCTTTGACGTCATTCCAGGGGCTCACCCGGGTCAGCCCCCAGTGCCCTGATTGTGGAGTGGGTCACTTGGGGGCTGGCCCATGTTCATGACGTCACTACGAGAGCGGTGAGTGGTCGTTCGTTTAGCTCCCCTCAGGGGCTCACCCGAGTGAGCACCGAGGGGCGGGTAGACAGGGAAGCTAAACAACGCCCCCTATAAATGCCTTTTATTTTTTTATGCATTTGAAACGGCGAACAAATTTGTGCAACAAGGGTGTTCTTTCTTTCTTTATTTCGTTGCAACTTCGATGACAAACTGAGTCCAAATGTTCACAGACGTGTTAAATATGTTATGCATGTTCAATTGGGATACACCAAGTGAGAATACTGGTCTTTGAAGATTACCAAAGGTGTCCAGTGTCTTTAAGGTTTGCTTTTGATATTCCCAACATTTATCTGATAGTTTTCATGGATACCTTCAATCAACCGTGTTCTAAACTGAACCGAAGTCGCTATAGCTAGAATGACACATACGCCCTTCTGCACATTCTTCCAGCAATGTTTCAAATGCCTTCTTTTGTTCCTCGCATACCATCCATTCGGAATGCTTTTGATAACGCGATCACTATGCATGATCTTTTGCCTGCTGTACAACTGTCGCAGGCAAAATGTCCGGCTACACACCTTTGTTCCGACAACCCTTCGTTCCGACATCCCAATATTTTCCTAGTCCTAACCCTATAACCCTAACCCTAACCCTAACCCTAATCCTAGCATGTAAATCAAGTGGGGTTGTTGGAACATTGGGGCGTCAACAAAGGGTGTCGGAACATAGGGGTGTTGGAATTACTGGGGTGTCGGAAGACAGTTTTATGGAGCTGTATGTAGTATTTGAAACTTTGCATGGTGGAAGTATAAACTATGAGAGTTTTCCTATGTAACACCTTGTGAATATCTCCCTTGTTGAGTATTGCGGTTCTTCCAACACTACTCATGGGCCCAATTTCATGGCTCTGCTTACCGCCGAATTCTGCGCTTACGAACACGATTCCCCGGCTTACGTGCAAGCGCCGAATTTCTGCGCTAGCCTTGTAAGCGTAGAATACCTAGTCACGTGAAGTACGCACGCGCAGAAGCCAAAATTCGCCGCTAACCCGTGCAATACGCTTGCCGTAAGCACAGAATTCCATGCTTCCGTAAGCGCCGATTTTGTGCTTACGGTAAGCAGAGCCATGAAATAGGGCCGTGTACTACTCAAAAAGAGATGCAGCTGTCTAGTTACATTATTGTGATCATCACAATGTCCGATGTTAATGGCCGATTATATTGGGATTAAAATGATAACAACATTGTAATGTGAACGAATCTTCTAATTTTTAAAGACTATAAGTCCTTCAAGTATTATCATTGCGTCATCATTGGGGAGTGAATCTCTATAAATACCGAGTTCTGGAGGGATTTATGGACAAGCGTCATTTCACCACCAGGCCAGTGTGTCGTCATCAACCGAAAATGAAAGTGTTTGCTTTGGTCTGCGTTGCACTCCTACTGTCTTTGTCAGGTAGGTTTAAAGACAGTGGATACTATTGGTAATAATTGTCAAAGACCAATATTCTCACTTGGTGCATCCCAATTTTAAAGTAGGCTATAACAAACCTGGAAATTGAGAACTCAATAATTGGTCATCGCAGTTGTAAGATGAAAGAGTAATTGCACAAATTTGTATGCTTTCAGATGCATAATGAAAGGTTGCAGACCTGAAGTGAGACCCGCTCTCTCTTAAAAACTACGTGAGCCGTTTCTCAATTTGTTTATAATATCAACATTTCTCCATTGCTCGTTACCAAGGAAGTTTGTATGCTAACATCTATTTTGAGTAGTTGCCAAAAGTGACCGGTGCTTTTAACATTTGAATTATACTAAGTAACTTTACGATTGCCGACCATTCTTACACCTTGTTATTTGCAACTATAGGTCGGGATATGAATAATATTTCCTTTCTACTGTATTTTCACCATGTTTTTATGCATTATTATTCAAAAAATGGCGAAGATTATGTTATTGGCCTAATTACCAGTGTTGACAGTACTATTTGCTTATAATTATTACCCCCATTAAATTCCAGCTCACATGTTATTTTCACTGCCGACACGTTATGCTCGCCATGTGCCCTTCTTATACCATGTCTTATTTAAAATTCCTACCCTTTGGGTGTGCAGAGCTTATGCAATGACGTCATACAGCCGCCATCTTAGAGGTAAACTGATGATAAAACAATCATAATATGGAAAATTTGCACATCATTTGTAGGTGCGGCGCACAGGATTGACTAATGGAAAATGCCCCGTTGACCCCTAAGCGGGGGCACCCTACCCAAATGACGTAAAGGACCATTGTTTCTTCCCTTTTTTGCCCAACCTAATCAAAAGTGTATTTCCCTTCATAACACAATATGGCTCGCGAAGTTGTGTTCATCTTCCCTATAGAAGTGCGGCATCGTTGGTGCCGATCCCCTTTCTTGAAATGCCTCTTCCCGATTCTTCAGTCCATTTTTATTCACGCTTCGCCTGTACCAGCGTACTGGTGCCATTGTTATGGAATTACGGTGGCCCCACCACCCCACCCGTGTGTGTTGCCCCCATAGTGGTCTTTATGTCATAATACTGAACAACGTAGATTCAAACAAAGGGCACTAACAAACGAAACTTTTACACAGTTCGCAGTATGGGGGACAGAAATACCGCAGGGAAATCTGTCCCCATGAGATTGTGTCCCCCACATCATTTACAGGGCAAACTGTATCAAATCAAACTACTTCTGTAGCGCCCTCTTTTGAGTCATCCTCCTTTAGCACTTTGATTTCCCATAATAATTATCAGGCGAACAGTCGGCAGTCACCACCTCCCTCTCGTTTGAATCCCCCGCCTGCATCACATCCTGTAGCCTTTAGTCAAGGGTTTCGTAGCTTGGAGAGCACCGACCACAGGCGACTGGCGTGCGTGGTCTCCTGCTCAGTCACCCCATCCCAGTAAGCCACGAAGGCCATGCTACATATCCTGCAGCGTGATTCCCGTTCAAACTGCTGTTTATGTTTTGTTTTTGAATGTTCTATCTGTATACTATAGGAGCTGCTAGTTCATCATGCTACAATCGATGTGGTAACAGTTACAGCGGATCTTATTCTTGCCAGTGTAACTCTAATTGCGCCCGATACAGAGATTGCTGTAGTGACTATGTCCTGCACTGTCAACTCGGTAAGTCAAAGGGACTGCACAATGATGATGAATTATATTTATGTATTAAATGGAAGCCTTTGGAACGCTAGGTACGTTCGATTAGCTTCCCTGGGTCGACCCCGCGGTGCTCACTCCGGTGAGCCCCTGACGAGAGCTAATCGAACGGTCACACTCGCCCTCTCATGGTGACGTCATGCACCTCGGGTCACCCCCAAGTGACCCACTCCACAAGGAGGGCACTAGGGGTAACCAGGGTGAGCCCCTGGAATGAAGTCAAAGCTATTCGAACGCACCGGGGAAGACCGGCGTCGACCCAGGGAAGCTAAACGAACGCACACATTGTTTATGACCTGAGCATGCACACATTACCAAGAACAAAGGATTTGACCTGCTAGTGCGGCCACCAAGATGTCCCAAAAGTCACCTGTAATTTCATAAAGCTGCATAATTCACACAAAGTTTCCTTAAAATCTTCTACCATTTCCCAACTGCCCAAAGATGTTTATGATTATATAATTCCACAGGTTCCTGTCAGGGACGTTGCGAGACCAGCTACGACGGTAGCAAACCTTGTCAATGTAACACGTCATGTGATCGGTACGGTGATTGCTGTGTGGACTACGAAACCCAGTGCTCTGGTAAGTTAGTCATTAGGGAGGATTAGCTGCACGCATATACACGTTACGCGAGCAAAAACGTGAACGTGAACGTGAGCAAATTTTGTTGTAAAAATCTCACGTTTTAGGCAAACGTGAAGTTACCACTTTTTACGTCAGGTACGTACGTGCAGACGTCATACGTGAGCATGCAATAAGTCAAAAGTGGTGACCTAGAAACAACACATTTTGTTTGACGTTCACGTTCACGTTTTTGCGAATTGCTCGCGTAACGTGCAGTTAAACCTCCCTATTGCTTCCACACAATAACACTATAGGCCCAATTTCAAAGCGCTGCTTAACGGTAAGCAAATTTTCCTGCTTACTGTAGCAGAACAAAATTGCTAAGGTGTAAATAATTTCACATGTTAGCAGGAAAATTAGGCGACCATCTTTTTCGCGTTCAAAAAAGTGGGTAAGTGTGTGTATTGCTTATCACACTGTCACGACCGGGACTCCAACCCACACTTTGCTGGTCAGTACCATCAGAGCTATGTGACACGGGAGGTGTGAGAGTTCATAATTCCATGTGCAGCCAAATAAAGCTTTAAAGCTTGTTAAAAATATTTGTTTAAACAAATTGTATTTTTGTACCGTTCCCACAGGTGACAGTCCCGTTGTTACATCAGCACCAAGTAACCCCGGGGATGGCAGCGCCCCAACCGACATGGACGAGTTTGCCACTGCCGTGTGGAACGCCGATGTCAACCGCTTGAGCAGCTCCGACTACTCCATGAATGTAGGAACTTACATCAGTAACTCCGGAGCCAAACAAGACGTCTCCAGCAACCCGTAAGAAACTATAGTCAATTATAATAATAACAAAAGTCAGATTCCCTGGTGGTTTATGTATACTTGTTACAGAATTGGTATAAAAAACCAAAAATCGTGAAGATCACAGATTTACATTTTGCACGGTCTAATGATGATGAAAGTGTTATATTAATTTTTGATGAGACCTAAATAATATAAATTCGCATTTGGAGTTTATCTATCAGGGAGCGTTTTATTCATTTTTGTTTTGGCATCGATGCAATGCAAAACTTGTAATGGTTTTTCACTATTCTCTCGTGACCCAGATGGCCGATCGATCTTGAACTTCTACAGGTTTGTCATTTTACGTATATTATGGTGGAATACATAAAGTGCTTACACTGCCAGCAACTTTTTTTGCTAGCAAAACCAATTATGTAATGTTCCTTTAATATTAAAAAGTCGCCTCTCCTGTCTGCTGCTTCCCTGACTGTACCGTAAACTGGTCACACGGCAAATACAGGATATAAATATGGCTTCTGACTGGCACCCCTGAACACATAAATTGAGACCCGGTGTTTTAGACTCATCCGGAACAACTGGGAAGCACTTGTTTTTAATTCTTAACACTTTTCTCCCCAAATCTAACAAAGGATGTTCACATCTGTAAACACCGCCTTCTTTCAGCGTGACACCTACAAGACTCTAATTAGCCTCTTTGATAACTACATCACCTCCCAAGGTCAATCTGAGGTCACCACGGCACTTGAGCAAGCTGAACAAGATGCCTTCATGGACGCCATGTTTGATACCACTGTAATGAGTATTGCCTACCAGTACGTCAAATCATTGGGTGAGTAAGGCCACGCCCATGTTCACAATTGGTTTTTTAATAAGCTGCCGTAAAATCTCTGTCGCGTTCCCAACCGTTCCGTACATCAATGGATACGGGTTCACAATGACAAACAAAGAGCCCGACTGTTTTGCCCTTCAAGTCTCGTTCTAGTTTATTGAGAAATAGTTTTAAGTCAGAGAATAGGCTCTCGTCCACTATTATCCTCAACCTCTCTATATCCTCTCCGTGCAGGTTATTACTCTACTTTATCTCAGTACAAGGAGTTTGTACGCGGTCTTATATTCACTCCCTACACACGCAAGGCATCCAAGGATACCTCCGGCTTTGAGCATGTCTTCACTGGAGAGTTCTCAGACAGCTCGTCCGTGTCTGGATTCCACAACTGGGTCCGCATGTACCTTCTCGAACAAGAAGGGGTCATGAACTACTATGGATACATGAATATTCAAGAGGTAGGTCAAGAACGGCCCAATTTCATAAAGCCCGTATTAAGCACACATAAGAAACAGGTTGCCAGCCAAAATTACATTAAGTTGGCATTGTTGTGACTCACGGGTGCCCCACTTAACTTTCGCTTACCAAAGAAATTTGTCAAGCAGTATTTTCTGCTTAACAGCTTAATGAAGTTGAGCCCAGGTTGGTTTGTGTACGCTATGTCCGATCTAAAACATAAGGAGCCACCCCATAACGCTTATCAAATTCAAATTTTGGGGCATACAAACTGAAACGTATTTACGTAAACACATTTACTTCGAAGTGAAATGTTTCTCAAAATGCTTACTTAAAGTTATTATTGACATCAATAAATTGCCATAAAAGTGATAACCGAATAATATATACTTTCCCTTTAAATACTGATTGACTGGTTGACATGGACTGTGACATCGTAAGATAAGACTTAATACAATGATAAACCCATCTAAGTCGGTATTAGTTTGAAATGGCACATTGTGTTGTTCACACGATTAATAGATAAAAAGATACAGGAATTTGTTTAATTGACAATGATATCTATAGAGTTTAACACGCAAACGTCACTGACAGGAGAGGTGTCAATTGATTTTTATCACAAAGAACCGTTTCCGTTGATTTTGATAATAGGGAGGTTTCGCACGCGATACGCTACGCATTATACGAGTGTAATCTACATACGTGTAGCAAGCAGGACATCAGTGTCGTCTGCACGTATAGCGGATGGCGAGTAGCGTATGACGTCATAATGATGACGTATCCGTCGCACTAACCGTATCTGTTCGCATGCGCCCCTATCTAATAACTTTACGAGTTGTCTTTATGTAATAATGCGAGATTATTTCCTCTCCGTATGACACAAGAAGCATTGAGTGGTCATTGATGCAATAAGTTAATGAATATGATTAATATGATTATACTTCTAGTAAGGAAACCACAGATGCCACATAGATTAGGAGTGCTCTAGGTCGAACCAAATAAATTTTGATTTCAGACGGACGAACTGAACATACCTACATTGGCTCGGCTCATTGAGATCGACGCCTGAAACCAACGCGCTCCCGAGTCGTTCCGAACGTCTGCAACAGTCGATATTCGACTTCTACAACAACTGTTGACATTATTTTGTTGTTTCTCTGTTTACAGCCAAACCAGATACTGTACCAGTTTGAATGGGAAAACCGCGTCAAGCCAATTACTTCGATCATGCATGGCGTCAGCCCCGAGTTTGAAATGGCCATCTTCTCCACGTGTTTCCTGACCCGACGCAACGCCGTATGTGACATGACGATCAATGGCGGCAGTGCTTCCGTCCAGACGTGGGACTACAACGGCGCCGATGTCTTCGGCTCTGCATACTTCATTGCTTAAACAAAAATAAAATTCTCCAAGTTGAGCTCAGTTTGAGCTTTCAAAGTTGATTTAAAATGATATTCTGATGGCCCTTTTCATATCCACGGCCTCGGCTTTGGATTCGGCTTTAGGTTCCGTTCTATCGTACGTCTGAAGCCCTGAGCACGTACTCAATTCCAAAGCACGTGCAAATATTCAAAACAACCGCGGGCCAAGCTAGCCTTAGCCGAATCTGGAGCCGTGGTTTCGAAAAGGGTCAAAGCTAAAATATCATGCGTCATCTTCTTCCAGCAAACACGGGACGGTCGACTTGGTATATCAACGGACGACTTGTCTTTTACGAACGGTCGAAGTGTCTTACCAATACCAGTTGACTTGCCTCACCGGACGACCTGTCGAATTAATCAACAGACGAATCGTCTGGTTTTACATTCGTTAATAATTTGAATATTTCACGTAATGTTTAATTTTGAATCTGTTTGGGTTGAAGTAAGTATACCACTGTCAACCCTTCAAAATAATAATATATCCATAAAAGAGTCGTCTGGCGACTCGATCCAAGCAATGGTAACACTATTAAACTGCAAACTACAACTCTTTCCAGTGTGCTCAATAAAGTGCATGGAGTCAAACTCCCTGGTAATAATCCTTCGTATTGCCAACTTTCAGAATAACAATAATGCAGGTATTAAATCAGAATTAAATAATCAACTGAAGAAATATTGTGTTGTGTCCGGGGTGTCTATTGTGTCATAAATCCACTGTAGGCCACGCCCCACTTCACACAACCCGTCTCAAAATGATTACCACCCAAATTCAATGAAATATTATACTGTCTCTATAGCTACCGGGCAATCTCGGTGGTCTAGTTGGTACGACACTGCTCTAGAATTGCAAAGGTCGTGGGTTCGCGAGTTATATATATGCCTGTGATTTTTTTCACAGGAACCAGGAAAGTACTGAGTTTACAGTGCTCTACACACATCGGTGTATATGGGTAATACCAAAATTAATATTCTTTATCCCCGATGCAAATTTAACATCTATTAAAACAAAAAATATGTTGCCGTTCATTTATGTATCAGACAAACACAATCGAATCTGGAAAATACCGTCCGTCTGTTTATTCACACAAAATTAACATGGAACTTACAAAGTTGGATGAACACTTTGCATAATAATATAATAATATGGAATACATAAAGCAGACGGTAGACTTGTAGACAAGTCGTTCAATGTCTGTCGCGGTGACTACCGTAACTATATCGAGATACTGCTCGCGAGACAACTTCTCTCCTCAAAGAGAGCAGTAGTCATGAGACTTGCATGGCCACTCCATGGCAAAAAAGCCCAACTCGATTTGTTTGTTTGTTTGTTGACATAAAATATTTCTTTGAAAATTGAGGCCGTTTTTGCCATTTTAAAGTTTCAAAGGCATGTCCAATCCTCGGCCCTGTTAACAATCCTGAAGTTAACACCTTCGCCCGTTTTTATGGCAACACAGCGTTTTATCTGTACTTGTGTTTTCTACAAATGTTTCGAATTTGGACTGTTTTACTATGGAAGGGCTAAGCAGTATAGTCTCACGCTACAGCAGAGATAGCGAGATAGTTACGAGAGTGTCGTTTCGCTATCATCGCGACAGACATTTAACGACTTGTGGCAGAAGCCTAAGCAGAGGGCAACAGGAACCGCGCAATATTATAGGCCATTTTCCAATCCACGGCTTCGGCTTTGCTTCGGGCTCCGTTCTCTCATCTGAAGCCCTGAGCACGTACGCAAAGCACGCGAAAATTGTCAAAACGACCGCGGGGCCAAGCTAGCCTGAGCCGAATCTGGAGTTGAAGCCGCGTGGTTTGCAAAAGGGCCATACTTCGTGTTGGTTCCCTTAGACACAGAATAAGAAGCGCACATGTACACAATAATAATACTGCATAATACTAATAAACTTTCACAGTAGGAATATTTCTTTGTACAAAAATGAAATAAAAGTAAACATAAACCTATAATATAATAATAACTATAATAATAGAATTCGTGGAATTCGTTATTAATATCGTTAATGTAATGACAATGATTTTTATTTATTTTATTTTTTTCTTAATCCTCTCTTTATAAAAAAAAACAATAAATAGAATCATATCCTATTCTAACTGAAAATTTAAAACGTTCCATTAAGCAGAAAATTTTCAGAACTATCGCAGCATAACAGTCTTAGCTTATTGGACATTTTACTCCTTATAATTTGGATTAAATAAACAATAACAAATAAGTAACATTCCCTTACTTATGTCACTTCTAAAAATTCACTTAAGTTAGAACCCAGCAACCCTAAATGTGCCCGTCGAACTCTATATTTCACCAATAGAGGGCCTGTTTCACCTGTCTGAACAATTACTCACTCAAGTTAGGCTCGTCCAAACTATAGTTCATTCAAGTCGGACCCATCTCACTCACATTAGACCTTTCACAACTATAATTGGGTCCAAACTAAAATTCTACACTGTATTTTGTTCTCAGATTAAGCTTCAACACATATTAAAATGTCATAAAACAGTCTTTAAAAAAGCGACATTGACATCTACTTCGACGGCTGGAATAAAACATTTCGTCTACTTCTTCTAATCTAAAATATCTAGCGACATTAAAATAAAATGTACACTTTTGTTTTGTTTACATAACTCTTTAAGAGTTTCTCTATCTGTCGTTGTGTGCAGCGATTTATACTCAGAACCAAAATATTGAAATAATCTCACTAAAAATTTGAGGCTATTTTTCCCTTTTTTCCTTAAACGACAACATGTAATAAAATCTTAAATAAATCTATATAAAATTTGAAAAACTTTCTGAGGTCCCTTTTCGGTGGGTAATAAAACAAAAACATACAAATGCCTTCAATAATTGTCAATAATTATAAGAATAAGTGAGGTGACGTCATTCCTGCCATTGCATCACCTGATATTGACTATATCATTAGAGCTAATCCCAAATATGCTGCTAATTTAATGAAGCCTGTAAGCACAAAAACTTGCTAAGCACATAAAAATATTGCTTAGCAGCAACTGGTTAACAGCGAAAAAACCCACAAAAATTACATTATTTGTTGTGGAGACACCGATTGATAATACTGGTCTTTGACAATAACCAAAGGTGTCCAAACGCATTTCAATAGAGGGCGCACCATCCAAATGTACAAATGAACAATGTCCAAGTTCATCATTATGTTCTATAGGCCTACCTTTATTTGTACACATATAAAGCTAGCAACTTCTTTACTATTTAATAATGAGGGAGCAAACCAGTCAGCAAAGTGAATGAAAGAATACTATTATGATGACGGTTAAAATTAGTGAGTCAACAGAAATGATAATATGTACAAAAATTCACACACATGTCACATCAGGTAGTAATGCACGGTTTTCCTTGTATAAATGGGCGAGGGTGTGGGGACAAAAGGTTTTCTGTTTTTTGGCACATTCCTTTTTGAGCAGTCGTACATAAAACTAGTAATAGGGGATTTGCAGTTTATTTAACTCTACATGAGGTAATAATGCCTCGACGGATATTTCCTGTGGGCGTTAGTTTCTTCAACACAACATAACTTAAGGCAGCCCCTCAACCTTTAGGCGATACAAGGCATCTGCAATAATCTATAATAAACCTAGAACTGACTGACCGGGCAACAAAAGAGTCCTTGGCGTCATAACAAGAACTTTGTTTATAAGGCCTCAGTGGGAGACAAAGAGAGACACCCGAGTTCTGGAAGAAATTTGTACAAAAGGAAATGAATGAAAAAGAGAGATAGAGCGAAAAAAGAAAGAAAAAAAGAAAAGAATCAAACCTCAAGAACTTGCAGTTGAATCTGCTGGAAGACAAACGCTTTTCCCTGATTTTTTTTTTCTTAAAAGATTGGACGTTATAATGTCAGAAAGTGAGTACTATAAGGCATAGGGCATAGCAGTAAGTATACTTTTAACCCTACCTATTCTACTCTATGGAAGTGTCGTGGCCGAGCGGTTAAGAGAACAGGATTAAAACTCTGGTGTTTCTGATCAGCAGAGTGCGGGTTTGAATCCCCAGCCGTGACACTTGTGTCCGTAAGCAAGACACTTAGCCATTGCTTTGCCTTCGGATGGGACGTTTAGCCGTTGGTCCCATGTAACACATGTAAAGAACCCAGTGCACTTATCGAAAAGAGAAGGGGTTCGCCCCGGTGCTCCTGGTCTGATCGGCAGCAAGTTGCGCCACAGCACCTTGTGAAGCATTACATGGTGCTATCAGAATTAGGTCTCATAATTCAAAGCAGTCCCCCATCTGGCAGGAAATACTGTATGTTAAAGCGGCAGGAGCGTCACTGGGTGACGGACAAAAGTGCCAGGAGACGGACAAAAGCGCCAGGAGCGTCACTGGGTGACGGACATGTGCGCTATGTAAGAAGCCACAATTATTATTATTATCTGCTGCTGCCATAAGGCGTCCTGACGCCGTCTTACTTACAAGTCACATATTTTTAAGACGACTTTTCAAAGGCAAGTTGCTGTACCCAAACTTGATTTTAGAGATCTTATAAACTGGTTATTAAATTGCTGCCGATATCACAAATGATGTTCAGTTTCTTTTATCTTCATTCAAAGAGGGCAAGTATACTGGTAGTAAAAAACTGCCAATATAACACAGGATGTACCTTATCTTGATTCAACGAGAGTAACAATGCTGGTACACTGTAGCATTAGTTCGGCCACAATTATTGACACAAAACCTGATCTTTACACACATAAAACATGAATACCAGTATATTAACTTGAGGGTAAACTTGCCCATTAAAAAGGGACTGCATTTGAGAATAAAGCCTTTTCTCTTAGACTTTGATACCACACTCACTTCACACAAAATATGTGAAACTTGAAAGAAAAATAGAACAAAAACCTGCAGTGTTCATGCTTATTCCATATCTTTGGATGGCTTGGGACAAAGTGACAGGAACTAAATCTATCTATCCCCTTGGGCTGGCAGGGTAGGCACCTCAGTCGACACTTTGAAGATCTCCGGGGGAAACTCTACGAACGACCGACCGTTATTTCTTGTAGGCCTGGTTTCTTGGCATCAGTACGTCCATCGTTATTAGCTGTGTGTTCCTGAGAATAATGTGAGCCACCTCGATGTGATTCTTGTTCAAGACGTATTCACCGTTTACAAAGTACAGATACTGTTTAACCTGAGAAATAAAAAAATAAAAAAAAATAAAAAAAGAAAAAAAAAATGAAAAAAGATGATACACATAATAATAATAATAATAATAATAATAATAATAATAATAATAAGAGTGTCGTGGTCTAGTTGTCTAGTGCACCAGATTCAAGTTCTAGTGTTGTTAATGGTTGGGTTCAGATTCTGGTCATGACACCTGTGTCCTTGAGCAAAACACATAAAAAGATAAGACAAAAAAACGGTAGGTCCTGTATGATGTACGACTCAAGCAGAAGAAACGAAGCAGTATAGTGCACTGGACTCAAGTTCGGTGGCTCAGTCAACAGGGTGTGGGTTCCAACCCCGGTCATGACACTTGTGTCCTTGAGAAAGACACAATGACTTAAATTACTTTGGTTGCACTGGTTTGAAATGCAGACAAAAACAAGGCTACCCTACTTAATTGGCCTTCCATACACACCTTTAACCCTGCTGCAGCTGCTGGTCCGGTAGGGTCCACTGTCTGGACAAAGGATGGGCCGTCACCTCGGACAACGAATCCAAATCCAACTGAATCTCCGATGATCTAGCACAAACAAAAAAATAAAAAAATATCAAAATAATAAAATATCAAGTCTGCTTTCATTGCTCAGATGAGACGAAGCTTTAAAGACACTGGACACTATTGGCAATTGTCAAAGACCAGTCTTCTCACTTGCTGTATCTCAACATATGCATAAAATAACAAACCTGTGAAAATTTGAGCTCAATAGGTTGTTGAAGTTGAGAGATAACAATGGAAGGAAAAACACCCTTGTCACACTAAGTTGTGTGCTTTCAGATGCTTGATTTTGAGACCTCAAAATCCAATTCTGAGGTCTCGAAATCAAATTCATGGAAACTTACTAGAAAACTACGTCACTTCAACAGAGGGAGCCGTTTCTCACAATGTTTTATACTACCAACCTCTCCCCATTACTCGTTACCAAGTAAGGTTTTATGCTAATAATTATTTTGAGTAATTACCAATAGTGTTCACAGCCTTTAATAATGTTTTCATTGGGTACAATATTAAGGTGAGCTTCCAAATTAAATAAAGGGCCGGTGCTGTAACTAGACAAATTTTAGTGGTCGGTTCTAAATCAAATTTAGTCCACCAAGGGAGAGCAGTTGAACAAAATCATTCATGTTTAGAATCTTGGGCCATCATTGGTGCCGTGCAATCTGTTTTAGTTTTGAGCAGGCCAACCGAGCACCACCCACTGTGGCTACAACACTGAATGGAACTGGGAAAGGGGGGGGGGGGGGTTGCGTGTGACCGGGGTATTAGTTTCTGGATAGTTCTCCCAGGATTTAAAGTTTACAAATCCTACAGCCAATTATTTACTTTAATAGTCCGCTTGACGTATGGTGACTCCGGGTCGAGCAACATCGCAACTGATGGGTTCTGTTGACCAAACATGGTGGGCATGTGATTATCCTGCGACCCAGAACTCGTTGACAGATCCTCACTGTCAGACTCCGATACGGCGTTCCTTTCCAACATGGCAGAGTTCATATTATCGTCCTGCTCAGGGCCGTTCCCGAGGTAAAACTTTGGATTGGCTGGGGCAATCACTGGCGAGTCTGGCAGGGATTTGGTTGGGGAGGGTCTCGTGTGCGATTTTGTTTTCGGGTGCGCCACCGTGTTAGTGTCTAAGGTCACGCTTCGAGGTCGGTCGTCCAGCTCCAAGAGGTCAATGACCTTGAGACGGGCAAGCTCTGGATGGAACTGATACAGGTGACGCTCGTCCTTAAAATGATGCTCTGTCGTTACTAGGGAGCGAATGACAGAAATATGGAATTGAAAATGTACTGGATCAACAGGCTTTCGAGCTACATAGTGTTTAATTATACTTTTGTTAATCCTGGCCATCACAGTACGATTGTGCATGTGCCTTCAGGTTTGTACTGTTTTTATTTACTTAATTGTTTTTAATATATTCATTTAACTTACTGACCGTTTGTGATTGTTTAATGGCCAAATAAAGAACAAGAATAAGAGTGTGATATTACCATGTCTAATGAGATCATTCTCCAGTAAATCTTTCCCCAGACCCACAGCCTCTTGCCTGGAGGAGCATGACCTGTTCTTCACCAGCCAGTTCACCAGCTGGGTACCGTAAAAACTCTGAATAAAGAACGGGGAAACAGTCAACTACAGATAGTCTGTAAGGTTTGTGGAGACACAAAAGCCTGGGCGACTATTGTCAAAGTCGCAACTATTGTCATTGAATGCTTAGTCGAGTCGCGACTACTGTTTTTCAAATAAATTACTACAAAGCTTGTAGGTCCATAAAAAGCACAGCACAGTTTCTGTTTTAGTACTCAGTTAGGATAAGTTATGAAAATGTACAAAAAAAACTTTTAAGCCTCTCTCGCAAAAAATAAATAACTTAATACACTGTACTTATTTGGTATAATAATAACTGTATTTGTATCCCCTATGTCCAATTTGGTAGTGCACGTTTTACCATATGAACATTGCTTAGTTTATCTAAATAAACAATAAAAATATCTAAGTTTCAAAGACCGCACTCATATCAAAAACCCCTTCAATACAAATGAATCAACGAGCAAATAAGTGTGAAAATACAGTGGGAGTCATCCGGTAGCACATGACAGTAAATTGCACAAAGCATTTGTGAGAAGTTTAATATGGATATATTTGTAATAGTTACATCAGCGAAACCTGCAGAGGGTTTAGGGTAAACAAACCATGATATGGGTCATACGACGGGACAGAGTCCCATAAATGAGGTCAAAATACAAAAAAAATACAGTATGTTGATGTGTAAATTCATGGCTATGAATTCATCATATCATGGAGAACTTCCATACAAGGCTCAAATTTTTTTTTTTTTTAAATCCACAAAACAACTGGGCTTGTAGCTAAAAAATATCGAACCAGGAACATCGGGGCAAACCCTTTCTCTTTCCGTCAAGTTCACTGTGTTTTTTTTACGTGGGTTAAACAAACACACGAGACCAACGGCTTTAGGTCCCATCCGAAGGACGAAGCACCATGGTTAAGTGTCTTGCTTTTAGACACAGGTTTCACAACCGGGACTTGAACCCACACTCTTAACCGCTATGACCCGATACGCCACTTTATAACAGTGGTCTCTATATTGAGGGTTGACTGTATATAATCACAATTTTTCTGACTTATCCAAGGGCAAACAAAACCGGAAATCAGACTCAAGTAGGAAGAAGGCTGTATATAGATCAATGGCTATTTTAAAATCCATTTGATGTTTGCTTTCACCAACTGTAGCTCCTACTTATGGGAAAATTGTTGAAAGATTGCTAATCCTATAATGATTAACAGATTAATATCCTTAATCTGACCGGTGCATATTTATGAGTCATAGAGTGGCATCTGTTACTGCTTCCTGGTTTAAACTCGTACCCAATAATAATTAAAAAAATACTTCTGTCTGAAATGCTTTTTAGGGTCGATAAAAATTTGACTCTGAAAATGAATGGCAACTCTGAAAATGAAACGTGGTAAGATGTACAGCCGCTTCGGATAGTACCCAGTATAATGTATCAGAAACATTTCACTGCAAAGTAGTCATGGTAGTACGTACGCTTATAAAATGGTCTTTTAAAATGTTTGTGGTCCTGTAGAAATGTTGAGCTAAAGCCCAGGGGCCAATTTCATAAAAAAAAGCATAAGCAGCCGTTTTGTGCTTACAGAGCATCCCTTATCAGAACTTCAATTTCATACAGTTGTTTACAGTAAGCAAGGGTAAATGCCTGCTTACCCACGATTAGCACACAAATGACGTAACAGTGCAAATACATGGTGAACATGTATGCGCGTCAAGAATTTGTCTGCTAACTTGAGAAATCATAATGAAATAGATTTATGCTTCCGGACATTTGTTCTGCTACAGTAAAGCCCACAAATTTGCTTACCGGTAAACAGCTTTATGAAATTTGGCCCTGCAGTCTTGTGGATTTTCCCCAACCCACAAAATTTGAGCCCTGCTCATCGTACCATAACATACCTTATCATACATGTTTCCCAGTTCATTGTGTACCTTCATGATGGAACTGTTTCCGAGCTGCGTTAACCTGGGGAAGAGAATCAAGAAAATTGGTTGGATTGACCAATGGGAAAGCTGCAATTTCCTTTGCCTAGCAACCCTTCAAAATATGCAGATCAGCTTCCCACAAACAACTGGCGTCTCAAAGAACCTATTACTTTTATGATATACTTAGATGGAAAAGCTATGTTAGAAATATGAGACCCACGGCAATTAAAACTTACCGGTAAATATAGGGTAACCTGACTGGGTTAGAGTGACTAGTACAGGATTCGAAACTGCAACCTTCGGATTAACATACTTACCAACTCAGCTATCTAGTCCTTACGTACGTGGTCTTACTTTTTTGGGTGCGTTCGATTAGCTTCCCCGGGTCATCCCCGGTCTGCCCCCGTACGTTTGAATAGCTTTGACGTCATTCCGTCTTGGGGTTGGCCCGAGATGCATGACGTCACCACGAGAGGGCGAGTGTGATCGTTCGATAAGCTCTTGCCAAGGGGCTCACCCGAATGAGCACCGCGCGGTCGATACGGGGAAGCTAATCAAACGCACCCTTTGTTACATCTTTGTTAGAGGGGTCCCCCCCCCTCCCCGGCAAGTAAGAAGCAAGGGTGGGAGAAAAGAACACCTTGAAGAACAAGGCTTGAATGTGGAAATAATTAAAGCGAGTAAACTTGCAGATACAAACATGTATGAATCTCTTTTGGAGGAATCTTGGCTTTGAAAAAGAGCTGTTGTGGTCTCAATGTTTCACACAATATAATAATAATAATAACCAGTTTCCAAAGGGCTATCACAGCGCTACCAACATTATTACCCCCTGGTCACCGGGCCTAGATTCATTCCTTAAACCATCTCAGCTCCCTAGGGAGTATACTGCCTGTGCAACATTAACATGTGCTACCCGACTAAATCAATCACAAGAACCATCTCTGCCCTCACAGGTACCCATTTACCCCTGGGTGGAGAGAAGCAATTATAGTTAAGTGTCTTGCTCAGGGACACAAGTGTCACGACCGGGATTTGAACCCACACTCTGCTGAACAGAAGCAACAGAGTTCGGTGCTCTTATCCACTCGGCCAGAGACACCCGTCTTCAGGAGTACGCTGTTCGAAACTTCGAGACCACATTCGCACTTTTCAGGGCCAATACTCCTCGCAAATGAGATTTACACATGGTTGTACCTGCAAACTTACTAGTTATAGTTACTACTTACTTTCCACACCATTCAAACAATCCTTGCCTGACTGAGGTTCATGAATCAAACAACTTACTCATGATACAACTGGTGACTTTTGATGTACAGCTCTGTGTCTCTGCTCTGCGGCAGGGTACCATCGTCAACTCGGAATCGGTAAAAAAGATACGCATCCTTAAAAGTGTGGTCGTCGCAAACTGTAACACGACAAATTTAAAAAAATATATGAAGAATTAGTTCCTTAAGAGATGGTAACATTATTGAAAAAGAAAGTACTAGTAAAAAATGAAATTGTTATTACAAACGGTTTATATTTTGGCTAGGCTGTTTTAATGGACTCCATATCTTTTTGGTTGCTGCAAAAATTGTTTTCCATCAAGCTCTGCTCCTCAATCCTTTCATTTTATAGGGTGTCGTGGTCAAGCGGATACGAGCACCAAACTCAAACTCTGGTGCTTCTGTTCAGCAGAGTGTGGGTTTGAGTCCTGGTTGTGACCCTTTTGTCCCTAAGCAAGACACTTGACTACATGTATTTGCTTCTCTCCACCCAGGGGTAAATGGGTACCTGTGAGGGCAGAGATGGTTCTTGTGATTGATTTAGCCGAGTAGCACATACTTGTTGCTTAGACTGTTTACTCCCAAGGGAGCTGAGATGGTTCAAGGAATGATGTTAGGCCCAGTGACCATGGGTTATTATGACGGCAGAGCTTGGAGACGCTCTTCGGGTGTGAAAAGCGCTCTATAAAAACTGGTTATTATTATCAATCACAAGCGTGAATACGCACCTGAAAATATGAAACGCTAAAGTTACATGACCACATGTAAAAAGTTTCCCCTATTTCTGCTGTGTCATGACTCAGGGGCGTGACATGGAACAAAGCAAAACATGTGGTCTGTAGGTCCTGCTTTGTACAGTATTTTAGACTTTGGGTTAAAATCGTTGATTTTAATAACTGTTATTTGAAAAAGAAAACTTACCGTGATGAACAACATTGTGGCTCTGTAGTATATTCAGCATCAGCGTCGCCGTCGGTCTGTCCTTGACACCGATGTTTTTAATCAGCCAATCAACAGCCTCATTGCCGATAAAACTCTTGGGGTACATGCGTAGGTGATGTCTTCTATCCTTCACCATTGCAGGATCACACGAATGGAAACTTAGCCTGGGGGAGGCAACCATGAAAAACGATGATTGTTAAAACAAATTTGGATCCAACTTATACAGCTTCCAACAGAAAAAAACTTACTTTTTTTCTTACTTTGCTCCCATTTTTTATTATTATTATTATTATTATTTATTTTTTCAAGGTTATCTTGCCTACTTCAATTTTCCCCGAGCTAACTTCAATTTTCCCCTGTCATTGACTGGAAAACAGCAATTCAGTGTCTATTTCTGTGCGACATTGTACTCTATTTACATGCAAGTCATTAGCAAGCATCAAGTTACCTCATCCATTAGACTGGAACAATTCTAAAGTGTCGAATAACACTTCCCAACTAATACTAATACTAATATCGAAGTCTTATATAGCGCACGTATCTACCAAACAAGGTACTCAAGGTGCTGAGTATGTCTGAACTTTCAGAAAGATAGGTTATTGCAGTGTCAGTGATGAATTCTGAGACCCAATCAACTGACATGGAAAATATAACAATACTTGAAAATAATACAAAATCTATGGCAGATTCAGGAGTCAATGTTACAAAAAATTGCTCAGATTGCACCACATAAAAAAAAGGTTGGGGCCCTTAAGCAGGCAATGAACCCCATGTTGTCAGGGCAACGCACGTACGCGCACGCTTAGTCCTTTCACAAAACCTGCAACTATTTTTGTTTAAAGGCAGTGGACACTTGGTAATTACTCAAAATAATTATAAGCATAAAACCTTACTTGGTAACGAGTAATGGGGAGAGGTTGACAGTATAAAACATTTTGAGAAACGGCTCCCTCTGAAGTGGAGTAGTTTTCGAGAAAGAAGTTTTTTTCCACGAATTTGATTTCGAGACCTCAAGTTTAGAATTTGAGGTCTCGAAATCAAGCATCTGAAAGCACACAACTTCGTGTGACAAGGGTGTTTTTTTCTTTCATTGTTATCTCGCAAATTCGATGACCGATTGAGCTCAAATTTTCACAGGTTAGTTATTTTATGCATGTTGATATACAGTAACTGTGAAGGCTAGTCTTTGACAATTACCAATAGTGTCCACTGCCTTTAACTGCTAGTTCACAAACTATGGACAACCCTATGTGCAACAGATATGACACTCTTCAAGATATCAAGTGGAATAAGCTGTCAAAATACGTTCACAGGGCGACAGGTATGTTTAAATGTTTTTTTGTTGCAGTGCAGAGGGTCCTCCTTGGGAAAAAACAAAACCTCCCTGTGTGTCCAATTCTCTGAAATTCAAAACTAGTGCCAGGGGAATTTCCAATGTATAAGTTACTTGTAGTTCATTCAGTCGAGGAAGAAAAACAAATAATTCCACATGTTCCAAGGCAAGGGAATTTCCAATTGTCCTTTGCAAGAAATGTTTTTCTACATCCTTGATTGCTTTCGAAACAAATTTTCTAAGCCCTATTTGCATTCAACTTTCTGCCGAGACAAAATGAAGTACTCTTATGACTTATTTGCACGGGACAGAAGAGTTTATAGAGCCAATTACTTCCTCTTGGCGAGCACGCAGCGCCCAACGTCAACAAAATACACAGTTCAGAGTCCAATGCAGTCCACTCGAAAATAAGTATCAATACTTTGGTATAACAAGGCCTACAAACTTAGGTATTATCCACTTGAATTGCCTTGTCTTGTGTAACAGCACTTGAAACTTTAAAAAACACATCCTTTGCCCACACTGTGAACCCTGTACTATGGACGCTGCATTTTTATCACAAAAGCTAAACTTCCATGAATCAGTATCGGTGCTTCAACTTCTTCTTATCTGTCTGAATCAAGGCCTATGTATGGAATATTATTAGTCAATGTAATCAAACAAATAAATGTCAATAAAGAAGAGAGGTACGATGTGAATCCTGGCATGATGGGGTGGTGGTGGCAATACATCATGGAGATTGACACGGTAGAAGAAAAAAGCTAAGGCTCCTGGGGTCGATTTCACAAAGATTTAGGACTTAGTTCTAACTTAGGACTAGTCCTAGGAGATATTAAAAAACTAAAAGCTAACGTGTCCTAACTCGAGAAAAGACTAGTCTTAAATCTTTGTGAAATCTACCCCTACCGGTACAAATTGTACCAGAGAAACTGTTGCTCAAAAGAAGAAGGGAAAAAACAGTCGCTATTCCTTCATGCCTTTAACGATTTTAAGATTAAAAAGAAGAAACACTTTTGGAATGCGTGGTATCATTTTGGTTTGACCTTACACACGGAATTATGATAAGCACTTCAACGCTTTCTGTGCATTGGACATAGGCCCTGCGTGTTGTGTTCTGCTCGTATTTATGGACTCTGAAAGCATCAGGTAATCTGTGTTATTAGTGGTACATCGTAAGCCAACTGTTATCCTTGAAAATGCATTCTTCTTTTCATTAAAGACACTGGACACTATTGGTAATTGTCAAAGACTAGGCTTCACAGTTGGTGTACTCAAAATATGCATAAAATAACAAACCTGTGAAAATTTGCGCTCAATCAGTCGTCGAAGTTGCAAGATAATAATGAAAGAAAAAAAAAACACCCTTGTCACACGAAGTTGTGTGCTTTCAGGTACTTGATTACGAGACCTCAAATTCTAAATCTGAGGTCTCAAAATCAAAGTTGTGGAAAATTATTTTTAAAGGGGCAAGGGCACCAAGGCATTTCTCTTTGGTTAAGGGCACCATATGAGGAAATGGTAAATTTCTACAGTGAGCATTTCAAGGGCACCAAGGCAATGACCAGGGGGCATGGAGGCAATCGCCTAACCTTCGCTGCCACCGTGAAGTATTAAGCCTGATTACTTTCTGATGGTAAACAGCTGTTTTTCTGGCAAAGTGCAGAATTGCAGAAGTAGTTAACCTTTGACATTGACCCTTGACATTGGAGCCAGGGACAATCCTCAGCTGGGTACAATGCATTTACTACTACAATGCTACGTACTATAGTCACAAATCCATCACCATGTTAGTAAGCATACATTACTACCAGCATGCAGTTGAGCCAAATTGGCTGCATATATACTAACTGGAAGGAATCTTGGGCCTATATCTATCTATAGACAAACTGATGTGTCTACAAAATATACTGACAAAACAGTTACTTGCATTACGCAGCAAACGGAACTTATTAATATTTTGTTCTCGACTCGTTATAATATTTTGTTCTCGACTCGACCACAAACCTTTTGGTTCAACGAATTGTATTTGTTATTCTTTGTCTCGATGCAAATGCATGTCTTGAAGGACCATTGCCTACAAGCTCTGCTTCTAAAATGGATCCCTCTTCAGTGTGTAATAGTTATTTTCATTTTAAAGAATCATTAAGTGTCATGACTAGGGCTTCGTGAGTTTCATTTTCCAGAATACTAAAATAAATTAATAAATTAATAACTCAAAAATTCAATCAACAAAAATTTACGAGTCAACGATTTGGTTCTGACAATTAATGGAGATCGAAGGGTAGCTTTAGTATTATGGGATTGTCACTCTAATGCACATTTTAATTGTACCAGCACATTGTCTCTAGGCCCATTAATGTCATGGCCCTGCTTAGAGGCACTGGACACTATTGGTAATTACTCAAAAAAATTGTTAACATAAAAGCTTACTTGGTAACAAGAAATGGAGAGCTATTGATAAAATAAAACATTGTGACAAACGGTCCCTAATGTAGTTTTCGAAAAAGACATAACTTTCCACTAAAATATTTTAATTCGATTTCGAGACCTCAGAAATAGATTTTGAGGTCTCGAAATCAAGCATCTGAAAGCACACATTTTTGTGTGACAAGGGTGTTTTTTTCTTCCAATATTGTCTCGCAACTTCGACGACCAATTGAGCTCAAATTTTCACAGGTTTGTTATTTTATGCATGTTGAGATACACCAAGTGAGAAGACTGGTCTTTGACAACTACCAATAGTGTCCAGTGTCTTTAAGCAGCTCCGTGAAATTGGGCCCAGATGTTGCGAATAAAGATTTGGACCAACACCCCAATAAAACCAACCAGAGCTTGAGTCCTGCGCTTGAGACTGCTCGGCCATGAAAGCTAATAATGTAGGTCCTACACCCTGTGACCTATATTTCCCTGTTATGCCATATGCAGCCACGTTTCTTGATTTTATTTCTTCAGACATGCCAAGGAGGAGGCAATGGATGGCAACAGAGGAAGATGGAGTGAAGAAGATGTCTTACCTACATTACATATGTGTGGTCGAGACAGGTGCATGCAATTTGCAACTTCACACGCTTAAAGGGAAGGTGTACGTTTGGTAGTCACTCTTAAAATTATCGGCAATATCAAGGAAGACATGCCATGCTGAGCAAATTTTCATGCTTAGCAGCGCTATGAAATTGGGCCCAGGTCTGAAACATTGACTTAAACCGGATTTAAACCTGCAACCTCTGGATTAATGTGCCGGCGCTCTACCATCTACCAACTGAGCTATCTAGTCCTATGACAGCAGCAGTCCCCTTATTAATTTTGTCAATATCTTCGTTCTGGGAAGTCATTTGATGCTGACTCAAACTGTAACCGCTGCGTAGTCAGGGATCATACCCAGGTTTACGATACAGTCATTATCCCTCTTCTGCCGCTTGCCTGGTTGTATCTTAAACTTGAATGAGATCCATGGCAACACAACAGATGGCTTCCATGGCAACACAACAGATAGGCTTCTGACTCACACTTCAGAACAAAAATAATGAGAAATTGTTGTGATTTTTTAAATTTTAGAAGCACTTTTTTTGTTTAAGTGTAAACAAGTTCTTTCGTTAAATTCATTATTAATGTTTATAATTTTTATTGTGTCTCAGAATTTGCTAGGACCCATTGAAGGGAAGAGATGTTGTACTATTAGCAGGCATGCAACTGCCCGTTGAAAAAAACAGAGGAACATTTTCAAAGGCACAACGCAAGTGCGGAGCGAGGCAGCCGAAACGCCACGGGCCATGATACCCACAATGGTACCCTAGAAAATGTTGAGGTTTATTGTGCTCTTAGGTGCATTTTTAGCATGTACTAGGCTTATTTTACATGATTGTAGCTGTACACTGTTAATGCCAGGCATATATTAGGCAAAAAAAAAAATCAGAATTTTTTTTTTTTTCACGTAAAAAAACCCCAAAAAACGCGGAATTCCGCGGAAACGCGGAAGAGTTGCATGCCTGTATTAGGCGGGAAGGGAGAGACGACAGAGTTCATGAACGAGGAGTGAGACGGGGAGGACTTGTTCTTCAGCATACCCCACGCACCGCAATCCAAGCTTGCAAAACGGGCTGAGAATAATAGTTTTCAGTGTATAGCAGACAAAACCTAAAGTTGATAACAAATTTTATCGAGCCATTATATATCAAAGTGCAGCACACTACCCTTACTACATGTAGGGAAAGTCGTCGTATCACTATCAGCTGACGATCGGTAAGCATAGATAATGCCATTTGACAAACTCTGTACTGAAAACCCATGGCATACACAATGACCTTTTGGGTACTGGAAGACTACTCCATTTAAATGGAGGCCAAGGACGTATCACAGTTACTTTAAAGCCATTGGACCCTTTCGGTACAGAAAAAAAAAAAAAAAAAGTTCACAGATTTACAAATAATTTACAGGGTTTACAAGGTAATGGTGAAAGACTTCTCTTGAAATATTAGTCCATGAAATGCTTTACTTTTTGAGAAAACGGTAAATCAATATAAATTCTCGTTAACGAGAATTACGGATTTGTTATAAACACATGTCATGATACGGCGAAACGCGCGAAAACAGGAGTGGGTTTTCCCGTTATTTTCTCCTGACTCCGAATCCACAGGATTGTTATTTTATATATAAGTTGTGATACACGAAGTGTGGGACTTGGACAATACTGTTTACCGAAAGTGTATAATGGCTTTAAGGCAGTGGACACTATTGGTAATTACTCAAAATAATTATTATCATAAAACCTTTCTTGGTGACGAGTAATAGGGAGAGGTTAATGGTATAAAACATTGTGAGAAACGGCTCCCTCTGAAGTGCCATAGTTTTCGAGAAAGAAGGATTTCGAGACCTCAGATTTAGAACCTGAGGTCTCGAAAGCAACCATCTAAACGCACACAACTTCGTGTGACAAGGGTGTTTTATCTTTCATTATTACCTCCCAAGTTCCATGACCTAATGAGCTCAAATTTTCACAGGTTTGTTATTTTATGCATATCATGAGATACACCAACTGTGAAGGCTAGTCTTTGACGATTACCAATAGTGTCCACTGCCTTTAAGACTTGCCTAATACATTTCATCAGAGCGCATTCCCTCAATATAATTGCCAATGAATAGGCGGACAATGTCAACTCAATATCTGTTATACCACAGTCTGAGTCGACAGATGTTGCTTTTATATCCAGCCCTAAAATGACCTACATGTTCAACACATTTAATCTGTTCCATACCATTGATTTGATAATGAACGCAGAATACAATTGTATTGTAAACCCAGACCCGGCCTACATTTCACAGTTCAATCGTTCAATATGGTCGGCAAAAACTACACTGTCAAACACGCAGTCCATATCATCTGGCAACACCAATAGCAAACTGTACATTAAGCACGCACTGGAACAATTGTGCGCAGAAGGTTGAACACATCTGGCAGTGGTGGAAATACAGCCATGACACATTGAGATGCATCAGCAGCGTTCCTTCCTCCATGGCGTAACTAAGGTTTATTTTTAGGGTGCCACAAGGGGGCACAATTTTGTCTAGAGGGGCACTTCAAAAGAAGGGCAGGTTGGACCAAAATGTTCGGGGGCCAAATCTGTCGAAGATGGAGCATGTGAGCGCGAAGCCTTTACGGCGTGGGGTCCTTTGGGGTTTTAAAATTGGGTGAAAAAAAAAATAAAAAATTCAATCGGCAATCTAAATGGGACATTCAAACACTGTACACTTGCAGTGGAATGAAGGGCATGCGTTTTTTTTTCAGTGACCAAATTGTTACACACTAGACAATTCCGTCACATTCCAAGTGCAGAGTCGGAGGCACTCGTCGGAGAGGTGGCTCGCTAGGTGTGTAATACAGAGGGTGCGTTCGTTTAGCTTCGCCGGGTCGACCCCGGTGTGTGGCTTTTTTTTTTTCCAGGCAAACTTGGGTAATTATCTGCACACGTTAGTCCTGGAAAAAACCCACCACACACCGGTGTCGACCCGGGGAAGATAATCAAATGCACCCAGAGTGTAATAACAAATATTTGGAAAGTCCAAACATATATTTGAGGTATGGTGGCCACTATATGAGTGCACTGTTTGGTTTGGGTATATACAGACAAATGTACACATGTGTCCACCCATGTTGGTAGAAATACCCTTGTTGGAAAGTCCTACATAATGTCCATTTGTGTACATGCAGCCTTATATTTGAGGTACGGTGGCCACTATATGAGTGCACTGTTTGGTTTGGGTATATACAGACAAATGTACACATGTGTCCACCCATGTTGGTAGAAATACCCTTGTTGGAAAGTCCTACATAATGTCCATTTGTGTACATGCAGCCTTATATTTGAGGTACGGTGGCCACTATATGAGTGCACTGTTTGGTTTGGGTATATACAGACAAATGTACACATGTGTCCACCCATGGTGGTAGAAATACCCTGTCCACCTTATAACATCCCAAATTGTCTAATGCTCTGCAGCCACCACTCAAACCCCATCCATTCAAGCATACAAAACACTTCTTCGTTGAGAATTCCACCAAGCAGAAACCAGACTGCACCCAGACTTTACAAACAAAACAAATGTTGACAAAAGGATTTAAGCCCATTGACCAAGGAAGGAAAAGCCCTGGGGTTGCCAAGTCCCTCCCCTGAGTGCCCCTGAACAATAGCGAGATTAAATACTTCCACTGATTCCAGATTCAACAAAAGGTCTATCATTCTCTGTGGCTTGGGCCTGATAACTGTTAACAGTTAAATTCAAAATCCCTCTCAATGACTAGCCATGGACACACCATGACAAAACCCTTTACCAAGAATTTGAATGAATTATTCATGAAGAATTAGTTCGATCTGGCAGTAAATGACTGTGTGTGTATATGTATACAGCTTTTACCATGTACATGTCACAATGAAATCTAAGCTGTACAGTACATGTACTTAATAATAATAATTTTTCGATTTATATAGCGCCTAATAACTAACACTTAATTCTCTAAGCGCTTTACATTAGTGCCCTGGTCATAGGGCCAATAACATCCCTTTTTAATGTTTCTCAGCTCCCTTGGGAGTATACAACCTGGGCAACAGTTTATATTGTTCCAAAGGCTTTTTCATTCACAATATCAACATCTACCCTCGCAGGTACCCATTTATTCCCCTGGGTGAAGAGAAGCAATTATAGTAAAGTATCTTGCTCAAGTACTTACAACAACAAATTCATAAATCTATAAATTAGTAACATGTCCTAATTATGCAATGTATTTTACTGCCGCAGCTTTGTAACCATTGTTTAGAAATAAATAAAGGATGGGGTTTAAGACTGTGGAAGTATACGTCTCTAGCACACATCAAAAATGAGACAACCATTTTTAAAATGTCTCATTTGAGTTCTCCTTATTTTTTGTTAAAACAAGAGGTGTGCCAAATCAGGCAAAATTCGTGAATTATGAGACCTAATTTGTGAAGGTGGTGCGGCAGTGACAATTTAATTTTGTTTTAAAAATGGGTTGTGACTTCATGATCAAAGTAGGCCTGTGTGCTATAAGTGAAATTATTACCTCTCACCCAGCTACAGCCCGTACGTAGGATAAAACAAGGCTATATTTTGCTATGAAATAAATGTTGTTTTATATTCTAACAGTGCACAAAGTTTTCCAAAAGAATGCCCAGTAGCAATTTGTTGTTTTAATACAATTGCGATAATAGATAATTTGTTTTAAAATAATCTCATTGAACAAAAATGGAAACTTCATGGACTTTGGAAACTTAATTTTAGAAACCCCATTTGCCTATCATGCCCAAATTTGTGCAATCACTTAACATGCAGGTTTACATGACATCTTGCATGGCTCAAATGTAAGGGCAAAACCCAAAAGACTTCAGGGCTTTGAGCTCAAAATTTTTACTGAACCAGAATTTTGTCTCACGACCAAATAAAACAATATTATAAACAGCTTTTAGTATTTTAAACCCTTTTGATTTGAACAAGCATTTCATAAGGATATATTGTCAAGTTTCTTTCATATTGGTTAGTATACATGCAGGCTCAACAGAACTTTATTTAGGAATTTATCAGATTAAAAGTCAACATTTGAACCTCAATTTTGTTTATCAAAGAGATTCACAAGAGTGATGTATTATCTTTCAATTGAAAAATACAAGCCGTGGGACTTGAGTTTAATGACCCAATGCTAAAATCAAAGGCCTCAGGCCTCTGGTAAAACTCTGTCTCGTAAACGAGAGATGAACAATTGAAAAAAAGAAAGTCGTCCTAGCAAAACAAAAGTGTTAGCACAAAGGAAAAGGACTGACAAAAGCAACCTTTAAAACAACCTTTAACAACCTTTAAAAACACTGGACAGTGACCCTTGGTAATTGTCAAAGACTTGTTTTCTCACTTGGTGTATCGCAACATCATAAACTATTGACTCAACTGGTCACCAAAGTTGCAAGAGAATATTGAAAGAAAAAACAGAAGTTACCTCCTTCTAAAAAACGATGTTAATACTTCAGAGGGAGCTGTTTAACTCACATGGTTTATACGCCTTTCTAAATATTTATGCATGAAGTACGGCACAATGCTAATCCAAAACGAGGCGATGGGCGCAGCCACTGCAAGTGATGGGGAGCGTGCGCCCATAGCCTCATTTTGGGTACGAATTATGACGTCATGCATAAATATTAAGAGAGGCGTATACTATCAACAGCTCTCCGTTGCTCGTTACCAAGTAAGTTTTTATGCTAAATATTATTTTGAGTAAATACCAATAGTGTCAAGTGCCTTTAAAACATTTAAACTTATCAATTCTCTTACCTCAATTTCTCTCCAATAATTAGGATTTTACCAAATGTTCTCGTACTAATGGATGCGAGTGATGATGTCCGATGAGGTTTGGTGAGAGGAAGACCTAACTGACCAGTGGATTTACGGTGATGGGTAGACAGCATCTTGGCATCGACACAATTGTCCGGACTCACAAACTGAAGTTCCTTTAATGTGATGATCCTAACATGAACATCAAAGTTCTTTCAGGCCAAATGCTGGAGTACACAACCATGTTTTGCAGAACTGGAGCAGATGTTTTCCAACTTTTCCAGACATCTGTTTTTGTCTGCGCTTCTAAAGTAACAGAAGTTTTCACACTGCTTTGAACTGTTGACCGAATAGTACCGAATAGCTAGAACCTTGTTTAGAAGCCAAACTCTCTCTCTGAGTCCGACTGTATAAATTCTGGTGTTTTCTTTCTTGGAGATCTACCAGTTGACTTTTTCCCGAGACACAAAGGCTTCACTTGCTGCAGCTGCTCCTAGCAGACAATGCTGAAAAGGAAATAATGAGTGAAGCTTGCTCAATTACGACTCCACAACAGATAAAATATCTGGACTTTGAATTGGTAATGGCCAGTGGCAGTACAGAGTCCAAATAAAACAGTGCACCAATCTTTTCATGAAACATGATTATCCTTGAAAAATGATTGAGTATTAATGCTGTTATTACTTGGACGGAACTAGTAATTTGTTTTCTAACGACACAAATTTGAAAAGGATAATCATGTAATTTTCAGCATCACTATCATTGGTCATGTCGACTCTTTACTTTACTTCAAATTTCAAGAGTTTCTCCAGATATGGGACTCAGTTTGCCGACTCAACGATCCAATACTCTATTGAACTAATTCAACATTACTGACACACCAAGCCTGCAACACCAATTGTTCAACAATGTCAAAGCAAGAAACAATATAATTTTGGCTGGTAGCCTTTTTGTTGGCTCCGCCCACAACGCACGTGTGAGCAAGAACACGTGGGACTCTCAAATGCCTTTCTGCACAACTCTGCCGCACGCGCCAAGATATGCGCACACATGTCGGACCTTATTTGTAGGATCCTATTTGTCAGACCTTCGTGGCGTTGTGATTGGTCAATACCCAACTTGTATTACCATGGGAGGTTTTGTGAATAGAGTATTAGTAGGATTTGAAACTTTTTATTTTTTTTCTCTCCAGAAAACGTCAATTGAAACCAACGGTTCTTTTCAGAACCACCCCAACTCATTAGAGATTGTCACAACATGGTGTTACCGCAAACCTTTCTATATCGAATAGAGTATTATCTGCAAAAATAATGGCAGAAAACTCACTGAACAATTAAGTTGGAAACTGACTGAGTTGTGCTCTGATAAAGACAGCTGAAATGTATTCTTGTACATTGGGACAGTGAACTTTTTAGAGGGGAAACAAGTCTAGTTGGCATGGAACCAGATTGTTGCAGTTAGTTGTAACCCTCCATCCTCCAGACGGTCTGAGCTCTCCAACCATCGGAGGATGGAGGGTCATGGGCATTAGGCTATAATCACAATCAATCACGACACGATAGTTTTATACTGATTTTAATATTTATAGTGAAATGCTGTACTGTCAATTTTATTGAGTAGTGACTAATAAGAATAAATCATCACTACAGCATTTCACTTTTACTTATAATCAAATGTCTTGACCTTTTGATTTTTCAGTAAAAAGGCACTGATGCGTCCAAGCATGGAGGAAGAAAATACAAAATATTTTCTTCCTCCATGGTCCAAGCGAGCCTGCCTGATTGAGTCGACTCTTAAGTTATTAAAAAGGTTAAATTTTCCAACTGGTTAATGGTTAATACATTAGAAAAAGTTTAGGAAAAGTTTCCGTATGGCCCCACCACTTTTTCATTCGAAATAAAATAATATAGTATCTAATTTACCTGATTGATACATCCCTTTTTGTAAAAATGAGTGAAAAAGTGGTGGCGCCATACGGAAAGTTATCCAAAGTTTAATCTATCTTCCTACGATCAAGATAAAACTAAAAAAAAAACTAAAAGAAAAACCATGCGATTCTGGGAAAAGTTTCCGTATGGCGCCACCAGGCACCACTCTTTCGTTCGATATGAAATAATAATATTTAGATACCTCAATGACAGGCCTGCCACTACACGGAGGCAACCAAGGCGATTGCCTTGGTGCCCTTGAAATGCTGACAGTAAAAATTTACAATTTCCTAATACTAATAGGGTGCCCTTTCCCAAAGAGAAAATGACTTGGTGCCCTTGCCCTTTCAAAAACGAAGCATACACATGCCTGCAATGAGATTTCTCTTTTTGTAAAAATGGGTGAAACAGTGGTGGCGCCATACGGAAAATTATCCATAAAAATATACACACTGCATTAAATTTAAAATACTAATATTTTATAATATTATTTAGGTCAATCGCTTTTAAGTTTTATTTATAATTATACTTATACTAGATACAGTGAAAATGACCATGCACCAGCACTGCCGTTAATTAATAATCATCATATATAAAACTTTACAGTGTTGAGAGCGACAGCCTAAAAAATGAGGTACTTTTACAAACGTTACTAGAACTACAGGTTAACTAGAAAAAGACGAATAGATCATGCTAAAATTAAAAAACTATCAAACACTGCACACACAACAACATATACATCATGTACATGTGTACAGCGTGGTGGTGTTCACATGTACAGCGTGGTGGTGTACGCACACACCATCATCAACGGTCGAATCATGTCTTGTCACGAAACAAAACTCGATCGAAAACTGGCGACCTACACTAACATTTCAAATCCGCAATAGTCAATCAAAAGGTGACAGAGAAAACACATACCTTGCTAGCTGTTTGGCATGATCTCATACTGGTTCTTACTCTACAATCTAATATTTTAGTGGGCGTTTTATTTTCCAATGCCGTGTTGATCACGGGTCGTCTCGTAATCTCAAACCACAGATTCGTGGTCAATAAATTCGTGGACAACGTTGATGTTTTTGTGTGGTGTGTGTTGTTTGTGCGTGTGATTGAAAAAGCACGTTTTGTAGCGCCCTCTATCGAAACAATAACAAAAACATGGCGGGAAACAGGTGAGTGATTTTATGGTGCTGTCTAAAAATGTGGAAACTCTTTCTTCCATTGTGTATTTAATTTAACGTTAACGATACTTATTATACGATAACTGAAACACTGAGCATTTATGTGAACTTTTTGGGTATTGCTATTCAATAAGGGTTTGGTTTTCGATGTTGCTTTCTGCATCGATTCGTTGACACTAGACAGTGACCATGGCATTTGGCATGATTGGTCATTGTTGGTGACACCACATGATCAGCAAAAAAGACAATTCACAAGTGACACAAGAACATGGTGAACTTCACAAGCATGTCCCAATCTATGCTACAGCTGTAGTAAGCACCACAGTACTGTTTGATTAGTATTAGGTATTTAGTAACACTAACTACCATGACTATAAAAAATACTCAGTGATACTGATATTACTTAGTTTGACAAATACTATAGTGTGGGGCCATAACCATGATAACTATTAAGATGACGGCCATCAATTCATGACATGGGATGTTGTTGTTGGGGTGGGGGGGGGGGTCCTACTCCTAGAACTATTTCGATTTCGTTCCGCTACCGTCTCCCGTTGATGCAAACACTGACCATAGAGCAAGGAGGCACTGACTAAACTACAGTCCGTAAACGCATGCATGGGTATAGGGACAACTTTCTGCAGTAAAAGCTTATATTAAATTTGAATTGTTGACCGCTCTATAAAAAAACAATTTCGAACCGAAATAGTTCTAGGAGTAGTGGAGTCCCATCTGAAGGACAAAGGAATTATGGTAAAGTATCTTTTTTCAGTACGGAGTGTCATGCTCAAGTATCATGACTTGGACTCGAACCCCCACTCTTCTGATCAGAAACCACCAGCGCTTGATCGAGTCCGATGCTCTTTTCACCACTCGGCCACGACGTCCCCTAGTGCGTGGCTGCTGCCTGCCGGTGCTGCACACTCCCACAGGGAAAGAGTTGAGATGGTTTCAAGAATGCTTAGGACATGATGAAAAAGGGTGATAAAACTGATTACCGAAAATCACTTTGATTGTAATATTATGAGGGTGTTTGATTTCTTTGCAATTTGATCCCTTGATCCATACTAAACACTCCATATACCTTTTGTTTTCCTCCATGGTTCATTATTACAGAACGCTTGAACAGGTTCATACCATAGCAGAATTAGCCAAACTCGACTTGTCCGACTTATCACCGAAATGTCAATGTCTGTATTTCGGATCGGATCTCAATGCGGCCGACATGGTTCTCATGGAAGTAGAAAACTCCATCCTCAAATCCCTCGAAGAAGGAAAGAGGTAATTTGTGGGTGGATCAGGAATGATGGTTCTTTAAAGACACTGGACACTATGGGTAATGTCAAAGACCAGTCTTCTCACTTGGTGTCTCAACATATGCACAAAATAACAAACCTGTGGTAACTTCAGCTCAAATGGTCGTCAAAGTTGCAAGATAATAATGAAAGAAAAAACACCCTGGTCACACAAAGTTGTGTGCTTTCAGATGCTTGAGTTCGTGACCTCAAATTCGAAATCAAATTCGTGAAAAATTACTTCTTTCTCGAAAACTATGTCACTTCAGAGGGAGCTGTTTCTCACAATGTTTTATACTATCAACCTCTCCCCGTTACTCTTTACCAAGTGACGTTTTATGCTGATAATTATTTTGAGTAATTACCAATAGTGCCACTGCCTTTAAATACCTAGTAGGATTATTCTTTTGTAATGACACCAGGCGTGGAATGATACACGGATGCCGCGGAGGCCATGAAGGGGTCTTGGCCATCAACAAATTTCTAATTTCAGCACCGCATTTTTTAACTTCTTTACAGTATCATCATTCGTGGTGAGAAATCTGACAGTGCAGTCCTGTGTCTAGATGACAAGACATATGACATTAAGGAAGCGGAAACATCAAATACTCTACTAATGCTCCCTGACTGCTCCACACCGGAAAGTTTTGAAGACGGAAAGAAACAAATCATCAACAGATATGTAAGATATAAATTATTGTAACATTTACCTTTACTCAAGTGGTGAAAATGGAAGGCCATCATTTCAGTGAACCGCCTACAAATTCAATCCTAGTTTCAGAGATTTTCGTCAGGAGTAAGTCTCACCCCAATATTGGCCTATCGTGGCTGAGCGAACAAGAACACTGAACTCAAGCTCGGGTGGTTCTGATCAGCAGAGTGTGGGTTCGAATTCCGGTCGTGACACAAGCAAGACACTAAAACCATTATTGCTGCTTTCCTTCGGATGGGACGTAAAGCTGTAGGTCGAGTGTGTTTTGTAATGCCCATAAAAAAACCAGTGCACTTAATGTAAAGAGAAGGAGTTCACCCCGGTGTCTCCGGTTTGACCGGCAGCACCTTGGTCTCGTACTTCAAAAAAATAACTCCACATGCCATGCAGGAGAAAATACTGAGCACTGTTATACACCCCCAGGGGTGTGATAAAGTAATGTAAGAGCTAAGTATTATTACTTGGCAGACATTAATCCAACAGTGTAGCTTCAGTTTTTTTAAAACTTCTTATAAAACCTTTCCAGGTGACAGGAGTAGCCAAGTCCTACTATGAGGTCAAGAAGATGATCCCTCGGCTTCGGAAACTGCGCACGCTTCTTGAGGAGTGTCCATACAACGGGGAGATGTACGAGGAAGACGCTGAGGGGAACAGGTACACCATGGATCACATCTTAGACACAGTGCAAGCGAGCGAGACAGAAACCAGGGAAGAACTGAGGAAGCTGAGAGCTTGTTGCGTCAACGGTATGTCAAATGATCTAGGGTTTTTCTCAGGCCTTGAGTTTCGTGAAAGGGGCACAGCAATTTTCTTTCGGTAAAGCCCCCATCACAACAAACTCAGGCTCACTACAATCTGAAAAAAAATAAAGTCGATTGGACTGACACTTTATGCAAACGGAGTGGACGCAACTTTTTAAGGTCTGTTACAAACTTCACGGAGGGGCCAGCATGGGTTTGATCGGAATGGTGCTCCAGAACTGTAGGGTGTACACATAGACTGGGTCCGTTTGTAGCAAGTTCATCCCATTCACAGACAGACCCAACTCATTACTGGCTGTATTGACCCATTTCACCTGACGTAATCATCAGCAAACCCCTTGAATGCGCCATACTGGTGGGCATATTCGCTGTGTTTTTATATAGAACTCTAGGCTGTGCGTTATGCAGTGACGTGCACATTTTAGGCGACGCGGCGTTATTACACGTAAACCTGGTCATTATATGTGTGAATCCAATAATGTCTTGGATATGATAAGGGCCATCGTGTATTGTCTTCATTTTCAGAGAAACTTACACTTTGAGCATTTTTCCCTCTTAGGGTGAGGGGTAGTTCTATCGCCGCCCTTGTCGCAAACTTATGCCACAGACACAAAACAAAAATGAACTTGTTGCCCATGAGTAGGGCTCTCCGTTGGTGTATAATGGTGAGCGCGGCATCATTTGCCGCGTATGACGCGTGTGCAAGGGATCAATAAAGACTTAACGGGGAAATGTCTTCTGCCTATTTGCGTATTACTCATCTCTGGGTAATCAAAAGTATTTTCGTTCAATTATTTTTCCCCTTTTCTCTTAGGTTTCTGGAGAATGTTACATTTCGACTATGAGTGCCAAGTACTGAGTCATATTTTGTCGCTCATTGAGGAGAACTCATGGACATTCCATAAGATTCCTCTGAGGGAGACGTTAAGTACACTAGAGAACCTTGAGCCAAGGTTAGTTTTAATGTTCATCGGGGTGGCCAATCTTGCCGATTTTTTATCCATCTTTAGCTATTCACAATAGGGTGTCATTGCAGAGTGGTTTAGAACATCGGACTAAAGTTCTGGTGGTTTATTCATCAGAGTGTGGGTCGGTTCCCGGTCGTGACACTTGTGTCCCTGAGCAAGATGCTTCACTACATTTGCTTCTCTTCACCCAGCGGTATAAATGGGTACTTGCGAGGGTAGAGGTTGATACAGTGTATACAAAAGCCACTGGAGTGCCACGGCAGCTCAGGGTTGTATACTCCCCAGGAAGCTGAGAGAGATTGAAGGATTGTTATTGGCCCAATGACCAGGGGTGGATTTCACAAAGAGTTAGGACTCGTCTTATCTCGAGTTAGGACGAGTTACTCGTCCTAACTTAGGATTAATCTTAAGGTCTGCATGCTACAGTGCAGGGTTGGGACTCATCCTAAGTCCTAAGATCAGTCTTAAGTTAGGAAGACTGTTGTGAAATCGACGGCAGGGCACTAAAGCGCATTGATACGGTTATTGTAAAATGTGCTAAATAGGGACTTTTTATCATACCCCCTGTATTGGTTATTTAAAATGGGCGCGTATCTGGCACAGTGAATAGGCATGGTATTCTTCCTACTCTAGTCTGATTTCCAATTTGTTTACCTTTTGAAAAATTAGAAAAAGTATGATGAAATAGCCTGAAAAGATTGTTAAAGGCAGTGGACACTATTGGTAATTACTCAAAATAGTTGTTAGCATAAAACCTTACTTGGTAATGAGTAATTGGGAGAGGTTGATAGTATTAAACATTGTGAGAAACGGCTCCCTCTGAAGTGACGTAGTTTTCAAGAAAGAAGTAATTTTCCAAGAATTTGATTACGAGACCTCAAGTTTAGAATTTTAGGTCTCGAAATCAAGCATCTGAAAGGGTGTTTTTTCCTTTCATAGTTCAACTCCGACGACCAATCAAGCTCAAATTTCCACAGGTTTGTTATTTTATACATATGTTGAGATACACCAAGTGAGAAGACTGGTCTTTGACAATTACCAATAGTGTCCAGTGTCTTTAAAGCTTTCACCATGTTGTGATGTAGGTCAGCCCTTCAACTCAAGATTATGTTCCTACTTTTTTTGCAAGAACCAAATATCATGCCTGTGGCCCATCCACTTAACGTCGATAGTTTCAAATCCTGCTCCAGTAAAAAAAATTCCTCAGCACAACATTGACAATTTAAACCATTGTCTAATGTTTAATTTCAGAGCTATTTTAGAGCACTGCTTGGACTGCTTTGCAGATAGACTTGAAAGACGCGAGGACGATGAAGGTATGTTTAGTTTTAGTGTGAAGAAGAGCAGAGTTTGTTTGTTTGTTTGTTAACAGGGGTTTGCTCCTAATGCTTTCAGTGACTAGCCAGTGTCTAGTCAATGGGAGTTGTCATTTCATTAGTCCACCACTTATTTTAACTTGTCCATATTTCATTTATAGATTTATGTAAAGTGATGCTTCTGAACACTGAACTAGCTGGTCGAACCACTTAAGCCCAGTTCATACTTCCTGCGAATGCAAAGTGAATGTTGACGTCATAAAATTCGCAACGAATATTCGCAGCAGTTCAGCTCTGGCTGCTCACTTGCGGATATCACTGCGAGAAGATAGTTGTGACATAAAATTCACCCCAAAAGTATGAACCGGGCTTTAGAGAGCTTTTGGTGCTCAATATTGTGTCCTCCACATGTTCTGGGAATCTCTGGAACTATCTGTATGTTTTTGTGGAGAGGGGTTACTTCTGTACGAGAGGGTCAAAGTATGAGCAATTGTTTTGGAGGGCACCCTCTGCCATAAAGGCCTACCATGTATGATATGTTGGAGAGAGTTTTGTTTTGGACTGTCAGGTCCTTAGGTGTTTTAACTTGCCCGGGGCCAGCGAACCATTGTTATAATGGAGAACACTGCCATAAGCAGCAACTCACTATATTTTTCTTTCTTTTTTTGTTCTCAGAGGACGAGATATTTTACTGTCTTAATGAGGACACAGTTTGCCAGCTTTTTGCAGAGATGCTTCTCAGACCAGCTGAAAAGGTAGGAGAAAATTGTTGAAAGGAAAAAGTTTCTTCGGTCTTCAAAAACATTACAATCATTCATATTGACCACTAACAGGTTTTCAAAAAATGTTTATTCAAGCCTATACCGTGTCCTTTACTCAATAAGAAATTCCTACTTTTTCCTAAGGACCCAATATCACGCCCGAAGTAGGGAGGTTGGCCCCATCACGTTTGAACGGGCAGTGGAAACACTGCCTATAAACTGAAAAACATCCTTGTAAATAGGTTGAATTTGACGACTTGAATTATTATATCTGTGTTCGTTTGCATTTTGGTTTCAGTTTAATTTTGCTGAATTTCTGTTGTCGTGGCAACAGAGCGTACCAGAAGGAATGACGACCGGATTGCATCAGTTACAGGTGAGATGGTTTTTCTGGTATAATATTAGTGATAATTCAATACTTGTATAGCGCCCTCATACACCGTGTTTCAAAGCCCTTCTCCAACGGAGTGAGAAACAGCTGCCAAATCTTTACCTGATTCTGCGAAAAGTGCCCTGAAAGTAAACCATCCAAAAGAGCATTTAAAGGCTTTTCTGAATATTTCTAAATCACAGAATACATTTTGGATGTTTATGTTACTGCAGGGGGTTGCCTTGATTGACAAGTCCAGCAAGCCAGAGGTTATCTTTCATTTTCCACTCTCGTCAACACCGGAACACGAGGCAGACAGGTAAGAGAGATGGATAAGACATATTTTGTTTCATAAAGCTTCTTATAGGGAACATAGACATGATTTTATTAGTTTTAGATATTGTTGTTCTTCAGTATAATTTGTATTTCTGTAATTTTCAACAAACATTTTTACTCTTAGTTATAAGCATGTCCGACAAAGCAAATTTCTATTTTATGGACAAAAGACATTGAACTGGAATTTAATTGATTTGAATTTCTGCCTAAACTTGAATTTGTATGTTTGTATTCATTCCGATTACCAGGTTCAACTTCCTGTTTAAGACCAGGGAAAGATGGACACAGGAGGAAATTCATCCGTACATTGGGTAAGAATTTGTTTTGTAAGAGCACAACATTTTTAAATAACTCCCTCTAAGAACTGTGGTTGTTCTGAGGAGAAGTGATGGTTAGAGACAGTGGACACTATTGGTAATTGTCAAAGACCAGTCTTCGCACTCCGGGCATCTCAACATATGCATAACATAACAAACCTGTGAAAATTTGAGCTTGATTGGTCGTCAAAGTTGCGAGATAACCATGAAAGAAAAAAACACCCTTGTCACACGAAGTTGTGTGCATGGTGTCTCTGCAAACCTCACTTGATTGTGTTTCCACCATGCAAATTTCCAAGTTTCTACTAGGTAGATGAAGTATTAATTTAATAGTAAACGAATAAATTTCCCAGTAACTTCAACTGATGTTGTACCAGCACTTCATATTATTTAATCTTTTGGGGTTATTTTTTCCTCTCTGCAGGGATTTGGTAACAGAGAAATTGTCCGAGGGAGCTTTGCTTATGAAGTACTGTAGGGCATCTGCTGGTGTTAATGGGATAACAGTATACAACTCCAAAAGGCCAATCAAGTAGCTGCAATTCTTAGAGATGTGAAAGTGCTTGACTGTCAACTTCCACCTGATTTGAAAACGGAACAGTAACTTCCCTTACGGAACTTCAATTATGATGTGGAAGTGAGGTGGCCGAGCGGTTTAGAGCACTCTGGTGTTTCTAATCAGCGGAGTGTCCCGTGTGTTGTGTAGCGCATGTAAAAGAACCCAGTGCACTTATCGAAAAGAGAAGAGGTTCGCCCTGGTGTTCCTTGCTGAGGCTGCTGAATTTGCCACAGCACCTGTATAAAGTGTATATACTAAGCGCCTTGAGTACCTTGTTGGTAGATACATGCGCTATATAAGACTTTGATATTATTGTTATTATTATGTGGACATTTCTGTGGTCACTATGCAGGAAACGTGGTCACTGGGCAGTAGGGTTGGCATACTGGTATCTTTCCTCATTTGCCACCTCTAGGACCCTGGTTCGAATCCTGCTAGGGAGCACTTCGTGCAATGAGATATCAGGCCGAGATAGGACATGTTATGTTCACTTACATACATAGGAGGGCCTATGCCTTAGAAACTTTTAGTCTTGAAATGGGAAAAAACGCCCTCAATTTACCCACAAAATTAATGATCTTATCATAAGAAACCAAATTTCTTTTTAGTTAGGCTGTTTTGTCATGGCCGCTCAGTGCAAAGCACTTTTGTTGTTGTTGAGGGTTCTTTTGTTTCTTCAACCCAGATAAATGTGACATATTATTGTAACAATAAAATTTAATGAAATGAAACATGAGAATTTTTTTTTCGATTTCCGTAATTTTCTTTTTGTTTTTTGTTTAATTTATACATGATTATTGTAAAGGTTTTTGCAAAAGTGAACCAAACGCTGCACAAATTGTGAATCCATTTGACCTGGGGTGGATTCCACAAAGGTAGTCCTAACTTAGGACTAGTCCTAGGCAATGCTAAGAGATAGGACCAGTCCTAAGTTAGGAGGACTAGTCCTAGGCAATGCTAAGAGATAGGACCAGTCCTAAGTAGTCCTAGGCAATGCTAAGAGATAGGACCAGTCCTAAGTTAGGGTCCTAACTTAGGACTGGTCCTATCTCTTAGCATTGCCTAGGACTAGTCCTAAGTTAGGACTACCTTTGTGAAATCCACCCCTGGACCTCCAGTTTAAACACGAAGTTAAATTTTTATAATTGGGAAAATGTAAAACTAACTCCTGAACCTGACATTGGATTGATGGTAAAATGTTAACACCACCTCGTCTAATAATACTTTGATGACATCACTCACGGACACCCTGTTTTTGTGTTATTAACAAAAACTTACTGTCTGAGTTGTCTGTGTGTCACCTTTAAGATGTAAAGTATGCTGATCCAAATACTTGCGCTCCCTTGTAGTCGTATGTCTGCACATTTGCAGTCTGTCCATTGATCTTGAGTCTGCAGAGTGAGTTGGGAGACTTCAAGAAGCAAGTCGAGAAGAGTGCAATTTCGAACTCGGGGCTGACGCCGTACATTGTGGACGTGACTGGCTTGACGCGGTTCGACCACTTGAACTGGTATTTGATTAGATTGGGCTGTGTAGGAAAGGAGACACAGGGAAAGTTTATCGATTGGATGATTGATCAATTAGTTGATTGGCAGCGCAAATGATAGACTGATTGATTGTTTGATTAATTGATTGATTGTTTCTATTTATATACATCAGAAAACTTAACCACGTGTTGTTTTCAGGCGGCCGCCTTTTGAAATGAATTTTTTTGGTACACTTTTTTACGACCCACACAAATAATATGTCACTTTGGCTGGTACGAGCGTACGTGACACAGTTATTATAATCTTATCTTTTTGCAATGAGATTAAAATTATTAATAGAGATCCCTGACGTTGTGGGGATAATAATGTATTCTGAACATCTGGATCACACACGTCACATTTTGCGCTGAAACTGAGACCAACTCAAGAACTGACTCCGCGGTAGTGCAGTTAATTACGATCCTATACGCTTAAATAGTAGTCCAAGCCAATTGCCTGTACCTTCCGCCTGGGAAGTAACTAAATCATGGAGGTCTAATAAAAAAAAGGGGGACAGTTCTTTTCAGATCTGAAAAGTCTCCCGAACATCTGATATCTACTCGTCGGCGGTAGTAGAATAACAAAAGACATTTCTCTCAAGAACAAGTTCTCCTGACAAGTAGATACACGTACCGCAAGTTGATACCTCACCATGCCATGCCTCAAAATCTATCTACCTGTTTTTGTTTGATGTATCCGTAATAGTTAGCATGCCCCTGGTCTTCCAAAAGGTACATGCGGACCCAGTTATGGAAACCGGATATCGTGGAGCTATCTGAGAACTCGCCAACGAACACGTGTTCAAATCCCGAGGAGTCTTGTGTGGCTTTACGAGAGTAGTGAGTGAAGAGAAGTCCTCGAATGAACGTCTTGTATTGGCTGAGACTCCCTGAATAATAGTCTGTTCATAAAAAAAATAATGTAATTTTCAATTGAATGTTCCTCACTACACCTAAGCCTTCACATATTTATATGTACAATGAGTAGGCCAAGTCAAGCTATAAGGCAACGAACAAACAGACAAACAAACGTCACAACTAACGAACAAAATGTGATCGTTTAGCTTTCGATCCAACCGGACCTTTGTTTAGTGCAAAAACTGGGGTGTTAAATTGTTTCTTCCTGGTATCTATTATGTAACAACACCAACATGGTGTTATTTTATCCACATTACTATATCGTTGGTGAAATTAACACCCCAGTTTTTGCAGTGTAGAGGCACAACCAAGCGCACATATTAGGGAAGGTATCAACCAAAAGGCGGGAAAATATTTGTCAATCAAAGTTAATAGTTTACAATGGAGTGGCAAGGAACCAAGCAGAGTAAAGTTGTGGAGGCAAACTTGATTGTCAGATGAATGGGTGGATGATTGAAACCATACATGGTTTTCATGTGTGCAGGGAAAATAAATTGACTGCATTATAGTAGGGGGAAGCCCTTGAATTTGAATACCACGTGTAGATGTTTTTGAACGTTCTGATATCGGCCTGGAAAACCTATATAATATAAACCCTTACTCTTGGCTTTGACAAACTGGTACTCCCGCTGCATGACCACTACATGATCACAGTGTTGAATTTGAATACGACGTGTAAATGGTTTTTTTTAATGAACTTTAGCTGATACCGACCGGGGAAAACCTATAGACCCTTACTCTTGGCTTTGACAAACTGGTACGCCCGCTGCATGACCACTACATGATCACAGTGTTGAATTTGAATACGACGTGTAAATGTTTTTTTTTTAATGAACTTTAGCTGATACCGACCGGGGAAAACCTATAGACCCTTACTCTTGGCTTTGACAAACTGGTACGCCCGCTGCATGACCACAGTGTTGAATATCGCATTCATGAACTCGTCCTCTTCGGCCGACTCTGTGGACGTCTTGGTCTCAGTCTTTCCCTGTGTGGTGATGTAGTTGTTGAAGAGCTTTATGAGGGCTTTGTATGTCGGTCTTTGAAGCATTTGAGCGTTAACTGAGGAAAACAATCTGTAGAGGGAGAGGGCATCTTTGTTTTAGATTTGTTGGCATGTGTTGGACACAGAGCGCTTTGCAACCCCTTGAAACGGCACTGTAATAAACGGCATAGCTTATTATTTTGAACCATCTTGCAACAATGTGCTGTAAAACTGTTTGTCATGATGAAGACTGGATTCTAGGGGATTAAACATCTCTCTTACCCATTTGGTTTTACGTCGATGATTATGAATTGCACAACTCAAGAAATCGTGACCCAGTAACTATAGACGACAATATTTATTCTAGCCGTTTTGAAACCAGCGGTTAGCTTGGTAGGATTCGATCCCACAACCTTGTGATAGCAAGTCATGTTATATTCTCACCACTGGACCCGCACGATAACTTGATGCACTGACTTGGAGAGGACGGGGTTGAAGCTTTCACAAAACAAATGATCTGTATTAAGAATTGGGTCTATTTGTGATTTCGGAGGTCTTGTTGGCAAGGATTTTACTTATGGTGTTGGAGTGAGGGGAGATCGGGGAGGTCATGATCAAATAATAGAAACCTGTTGTAGGAGACGTCCTGATGCAAATACGAGTCACTGATGTAGTTGCCCGTATTCATCACTAGATCGCTACCGATGCTCAGTCGATTGACATCATCAGCCCAGATGGCGCTGGCAAATGCCGATATGTCCACAGGGATCACTGGGGCAGACGTTGGTGGAGGGGCTGGGGCACCGCCTGATGATCAAAAGATATTAAATAGTACTTTGAACCTTTCTACATTATTATAATTATTTATTTATTTGGCAAGTCACATCAAAATACAAAATTACAAATAATTTATACGAAAAGGATAAAGCTCTTGAAAACATTAATTATATACTAAATAGATAAATCTGGAATGGAAAACAGTAAAAAAGGGTGTAATACATCTATAAAACAAGGTATAAGTCACAAAGAAGTTGACCGGGATTTATGGTAACAACAACTAAAATTCAAAATCCCAGTGACGCATATTAAACAAGCATTCTTTCCAAGTTGTCTGAAAACAAAATGAAAATACTTTTTTTAGTAATGAAATTACTGAAAATTGTATCCGTGTTATCAATGTCATTACATAGACTTCCGTAGTCGCTGCAACAGTCCCCGAACTTGGAGCATTTAGAGTTACATTGGCATGGCTGGGTCGAGTCGGGAATCTGACCACATCGTCCAGTACACGAGCCTGTGTTATTATAAGAGGAAGGTTTTAAGTTCTATAAAACGTTGAAGTTTTAAAAACATGACAGTTAAGTTTAATAATGGATATTTGACACTCACATTATGTTTGTACAGTAAATAGGTGTAGTTTGTTGTACAGACATTATTTAAATGGCCAATATCCAATGTCTAAAAAGCAACATCGATATTCGCTGTACAAACATATGTGAATGTCCAATATACAATATCTAAAAAGCAACATCGATATTCGCCGTACAGACATACCATTATAAAAACATATAGGCCTAGTTTGCGGATAGCAAGCACGTATGACAAGAAAACTGGTTACTTGATGAAAGAGACGCTGAGTTGTGTGGTTATGACAAGTAGTTGACGTCTCTGGCTGCATGGACTGTGTCTGCTCTCAAGTCAAGAACTGCATGGGCTTTGGGTCTGACTTTGCGGGAAAAAACAGCCTATGGATTGTGTGTGTGTTTAAGAATGTTCATTTCACTCTATGATTTCTCCAACCGAATAATTAATGACAATATGATGTTCCCATAACAAGTATTTACTTGTTTCGTCGTCCCTTCGATGTTAATTTGAATCACTTGTTTAGGTAATCGTTTGTGCATTTGGGCCTTGCCTGAATTGCTGTACAGTCAGTTAAAAGTTAGATTTTCAAGGGACTGTAACAATAGCCCATATAATTCTTTGCATTGTATTGTTATGGTTTGCGCATGAGGATCCTGCATTTTGCGTATTTTTAAACTTAAGTATAACTTAAAAATAAGTATATAGTATATAGCTACCTGGTGCAGTTGTGGTCACCACAATTTTACATCGGGCGTCGTGGTCTGAACAGCAGCCTGCTATCGGCCACGATCCACACTGAGAATCGCAAGTACATGGATAGCGAATGTCGGTATCGTCACATCGATTGAGACAAGATCCTGGAGCGAAAGACTAGAAAGGGTAAATACACTCCGTGTGTTTGTAAGAACACAAACATGTTAATACACATCAATGTATTAAGGTTAAACAAAATATACATGTACAAACATGTTAAATCACGAGGCAAAGAAAATAGATGGATTGGACATGACGTCATTGACCACCAACTTTGATGAAACGTGCACAACACAGAAATGCTATCATTGGCTGAGAGTTCGCACTGAATACACGCGTGCACCATTCAATTGTTTTACATCAAAGATGGCGGTCGGTGACACTATGTGCAATCCATATATACCTCAAACCTCTGGGGCAATGTGGGGCAGAAAGCCAAATGGAGGATGATGGACGATTAACGACACACAAGTTGAACGGGAAAAAGGGCGTAGCCTATAAGCAACCCAAGCTAACATTATACGTCGGTCCAAGGTTGGCAAACGTACAATTATTGTTTTGGTGGGCAACTGTTGACAAGTGACGTTGCAGTGACGTTGTTTTTTCCATCGGGCAACGACGAGTATGTTGGGCCACCAAAGTTGACACCCCCCCCCCCCACAAAAAAAGGGGGGAAAAATGAAAAAAATATTGGTATATCAGTTGTGCATTTGGTTACTGACTGGTAATTACCAGTCAGCACTCTCTATCTAGCGCACAAGGGTTGTTAGTTTATTTTTTATTTTTACTTTGCCGTGTTAAAGCTGGCAAAATCAGTTACGCACGGTGATAAAAAAATAAATAATCCAAGGTTGTAAATTTAGCAGCAAGGGACATGGCTATACATTTTAGATGAGTAAAAACAAAAAAGATCATTGTGACCACACTTTACCCTCTACGCAGTACCGATTATAGTCGTTGCAGCAGTCGTTGAATTTCAGGCAGACCGAATTGCACTGGCAGCTGTACGCGCTGCTCGCCTTATCACCGCATCGTCCGAGACAGCTAACGGCTGCAGTTGCGCCTACAACATAAAGCAGAGACAAGTAAAACATGTGAAATCCCATCGAGCAGAACCTCTTCCTACAATTATTCTTTATACTTTTAAAAGAGAGCAGTCTGTACACACTTTACAATTAATAAAAATACAGATACAGAAAAGGATAGTTCTTGATGAAATAAAGAAACCCGTATAGTCGTGGTACTATATAGGCGGCATTCTGAACATTACCTTTACGAATATTAGCAGGACTTACGCTACCTTCAGCTCGATCATAAAATACACCGGTAAAGTAGAGCGAGATCAGCAATGAAATGACCAGTACAGATGATAATATTGACGCTTTGATTATTGCCGGTCGACACGATGTTGACGGGGGGCTGGCGTCCATTTACACGGCGTGCGTCAAGCTCTTTCACACCCTACCCAGTGCGCAAGAAAGGAGTTCAGTTTCACTTTTTTTGGGTGCGAGCTCACTCTTTCCAGCGGCTTATATCACTGCACAAAACCGTTCCGTTAGCATTTTGGCAGTATGGCTGACACTAAAGAGTTCACGGTTTGGATTAGGTGCATTCAAACAAATTTACCTATACCAAATAGTGCAGCTGCAGTGACGTGCCCACCATACCTCAAGATAGCTTATGGTGATTTGGCGAGTAAAACAAAGTCGTTCCAAATTCAAGGAAGTACATTTGGTGTCGTTGTGTATATACTCATAGAGTAAGGATAGTACTCCATGACATACTGTACACATATATTTTCAGTTGACTCATCGTCACGACATCCCGTATGATTCATAACTAGCATTATTGCCCCCCCATCCCCTCGTTCTATAGACCTTATGCATTGACGTCATCCAGCGGCCATCTTAGTGTAAAAACGGTGACGAAACAATCGAATCGCACAGATGTGTACGCGCGGCGCACAGGATTGGCCAATGAACGACCTCCTTTTGACCTCTAGGTTAGGGTGCCCTACTGAAATGACGTCATGTGCATAAGGTCTATTGGCGTAATGCTGCACCCACACTGCACAAAATTGGATGTTAAGATTGACACTAATGGGTGTTGTCACATAAAGCATCCGAAGAGGGATTCAAAACTAACATCATGGGGTGTTAAAATACCACAAATTGTTTTGGTAGAAAACAGTGTTGTTTTTAACACCCTACATGTGTTGTAACCTTTTATTGTTTTTTGGTATCTATAAGGCGTCAACACCTATGGTGCTAAAGTTGAACACCCTTGTTTTTGCAGTGCATGTACGATACATGGTTTGTTTGTATCACATTCATGTTTAGCTCTTGAAATAATGATGTGTCCTCGAGACTCTGTGATGACGAAGAATGTATCTCTGGTGTTGTCAGCATCAGTTGACGTCCCGTCATGACACTAATTGTGCCCTTGAGCAAGGCACTTCATAATAATTGATTCGTAAAAAGTTGGGAAGTGTGGTGCATTCTGACCTGTCGACCATGCTCCTAGTGGATTAAACCCATGTCTACATGTTTAACCACTATTTTAGGCTTGAGCAGCTCCATGAAATTGGGCACAAGTCTTGAAGGTATGGTACGCTAAGGTAGAAAGTGTTAAAACACTGGAAAGTTGACACAGTCCCAAAGGTAACAACAAACTAATACACTAAACTCAACTAAACACTCACTTTTAATTGCTACAGCAACGACCAGAATATAGCAGAGCAACGTCATCTTGCACGCGTGAAGCATCTTTCTGGCACGGGATCGCACGTCGGAAGTAATGATTACCTTTTAGAATAACCGGACTTTTTATTCAAAATACTGAGATCCAACCACGTGTTGTCTTTCAAACCAGGAAGTCCAACTACCGGTCTGCTTCTTAGACTTGATTCAAGTCCCGTTCGCGTGTGAAAGGTCCCCAAGCATATCGCGCCAACATAGCAAACAAGTCAACACAGTGCGCGCTCGCCATCAAAATGTGCGTCCCAAGAATGCGGAACAGGCTGGGGAATAAAAAGCATCACAGAAACAATAGTTTTCTGGCGATGGCACGGGATTGGGACTTGAGTCAAGTCTATCTGCTAATATGACAGACCAACCTGTCATGAAAATGATAGACAAGAATGTCTAACTTGCTAAACCGCCCAGCTGTCATGTGTTTGCTCTCGTTCCGTGGAGCATTGTTGTTTTGAGATAATGAAGTAATTATTTTAACTATTATTTTAAGATTAGTATCGTTACTTTTTATGATATAACTCAGAAAATATCTCAGGACATTTCAAGGTCAAAGAACAAAAAGTATATAAAGGCACTGGACACCTTTGGTATTAATGACATAGGCCCGTATTCTCACTTGGTGTATCCCAACATGTGTATACTAATAAATCTGTTAAAAGTTTGACCCAATTGGTCATCGAAGTTGCAAGAGAAACCGTGAAAGGAAAAACAACTTGTTGCACAAATTATTTGGTGTGCTTTTAGATGCATAGTAAAAGGCTTCAGGCCTGAAGTGAGAATTTACCTCTTACTCAAAAAACTACGTTAATACTTTCAGAGGGAGCCGTTTCTCAAAACGTGTTATACTATCAACAGCTTTCAGTTGCTGGTTTACCAAGTTAGTTTGTATGCTTACAACATATTTTGAGTGGTTCAAAAGTCAAGGTCGTGCCATGGTCTTGTATTAAATGTACTGTTCGCACTGTTGGAATGGATTGGTCGGGGCAGCGTTAGCTGGTCAATGGGTGGCTACACGGGGGTAGGAGGACCGGGATTTTTTTTCCCCAAGCCTGTTGCTGTCTTGGTATCCTTTGTGATCGGTTGGCGTTGTTTTGGCTGGTGCATTTTTTTTTAGTGTGCGGGCCTTTTGTATTTTGGTGCTTTGTAATTCTAACGTAACTTATTTTGTAATTTATATAGTTTTGTTATTGATTGTGTATACTTGTATTTGGCCAGTGGATGTCAAGTTTCTATGTTTTTTAGCGTGGACAATATTAAATAAAATCTAATCTAATCTAATAATTAATAATGCTAAAATTAGCTCTTATGTAGTTAATACATTAATAATAAACAACTAGTAGATAAATTTGAGTGATCGTAAACATGTTTCATAAAATTCTTTTAAAAATTTACATGTCCCCTACATGGAGGATTTCAAACGACATTCAAAAACACGTAGCTCCCAATTATTGCCCACGTCTGTTTTGTACTTAAAGACACTGGACACTATTGATAGTTGTCAAAGACCAGTCTTCTCACTTGGTGTATCTCAACATGTGCATAAAGTAACAACTCTGTGAAAATTTGAGCTCAATTGGTCGTCGAAGTTGCGAGATAACAATGACAGAAAGATGCTTGATTTCGAAACCTCAAAATCTAATTCTGAGGTCTCGAAATCAAATTCTTGAAAAATTACTTCTTTCTCGAAATCTACGTTACTTCAGAGGGAGCCGTTTCACACAATGTTTTATACTATCAACCTCTCCCCATTAGGGCCTACTCGTTACCAAGTATGCTAATAATTATGTTGAGTAATTACCAATAGTGTCCACTGCCTTTAAGTAACAGCACCTTGAACAAAACAGCATTGGAAAAAACTCAAACACAGCAGTCTGATATGTTTATTAAAGGGAAAGTATAGGTATGGTAATAACTCTTTAAATAAACGGCAATAAAAACTATTGCTAAAAATCATACAACAGCTTTAACATTAGTCTTGAAGTCAAGACGGTAATTGTTAAGCGCGGTCTAGTTACCGCGGTGTAGCTACGGGGACGGTACACTCACCATCGATCTCAGAATGTGTGTGTGAGTCAGTTGCGCTACCTACGACCGTTGCATGTGTATACTCGCACTGTGACTGTTGCATGAACGGCAGACAAATAGGCAGCGCCTTACGACTTGTCATCAAGTCTACTTTTACATAGAATAAAGCATTTTGAGAAACATTTCACTTCAAGGTTATGTGGCTAAAATTATCAATTTTTGTGCTCCGACATTCTTGAATCCGAGAAACGTTACTGCATTAACGCTTCTGAGGTTTTATATCCATGTTTAGGAATAATTTATCTTGCATGGACATAATGGGAGACTTTGGAACGCTAGGTGGCAGCAGATCTACCAGGTAAATTTACATTGTTTACGGAGCTCTGAGCTTGCGCACATTTTACCTGGTAAAGTCTGCTGCCACCAAGCGTACCAAAGGTCTCCTATTATTCGCTCCGGATTCTCTGCGATATCTAAATATAAAAAAACGCGACCACCCTTTGAAATGTTTTTTTTTCTGTTCCGAAAGTGTCCAATGCTGTCCAAGGGTATACCTCGCCTTTAACGCGTCTCCGGAATCTAAGAGTTTACCTTCAGAAAAATAAATTGGTTGATTTTGCAGACTGCGCCAATTCCCCTTGGAGTGACATTCACTCGTGGTTAAGGGTTTCAGGGATACAAAACTGAAAGGCGTTATTCAAATGGTGGAAAAAGCAAATTATTATTAAATCAATTTTCGTTTTGAGATGTGATCGTAAAATTCAAACTAACAAGTACGTGGTGGGTGTAATGAGTGACGCATTCGTCTCGTAGCAACAATTAGTTGATTCGACGTTTGAAACAAGGCATTCATACCTTCATGGCAAACCGACTTCGCATGTCACCTTTGGTTGTCCAACCACTGGACTTGTTTGCTGTATGGTTTGCTCAAGGACTTTGGTGACGAGAGGATCACAGGGTTTATATTCACGCAAAACCCCAACAGATTTTCATTTCACGCTTGACGTTGATTGTCAGATCAGTCTGCGAACAAAAAAACTGGCGTTGAACTTAAAAGTATACTTCACTTGATTACGTCCTTAGCTTACACATTGAGGAAAGTAGAATTTTATAGCTGAAGATGACGCTGTTCACCACATGCAGATGTTTCAGCAGTTTGTGTTGTTTTCTTTTCGTAAGGGCGCTTTTGGCAGCATGTCCTCCCGGCTGGTTGACTTGGCAAGACTCCTGCTACATCTTGCTGCCTGAGAGGATGAATTGGTTCGATGCTAAGAATGCTTGTGGCCGGCAAGGAAGCAAAATGATTGTCCCAAACACGGCAGATGAGGGCAGCTTTATTTGGCAAGAATTCAGACCACAGATGGACAATCTGGCTGAAATTTCGAATGATGAAGATGCGGAACTTTGGTTTGGCTGTTACAAGGATACAAACAAACGGGTGATCACGTGCTTGGGTGACGCAGGCTTTACTGGCTATATTAACTGGAATGATATCGAAGATGCTGATTATGAAAATGATCAGGATTGCATCAGAATGGCTGAAAAGCACGATGGTAAATGGGGAGACAAAGATTGTAATCAGGTCAAATTCACCGCTTGTGAGATGAAGGATGTTTCTAACCCCGTGTACTGCCTGACAGCTGACGATGAGGGTCGCTTCATACCTCAGTGTCTGCTCAACCATGACATCAAGAACCTGTCAGCCAAGGGAGTCATTGGGTGTGGTCAGGCGTGCTGGGCGGAGCCTCGATGCCACTCCTTCAACCTCTGGCAGCTGGGTAAGATGTGTCAGCTGAAGTATGCATCCCGTCTTGAGGCTGACGTCACTGATTTCATTTCTGTGGATGGCTGTTCCCACTTTAGTTTGTAAATTTCACCGATGGGAGACTTTAGACAGTCCTTATTCACAGTAGTGCGCGTGCTCATATCCTCGCGGGCAATTCTGAGCATGCGCGCGCTTTCTCGGAGCCGTAAAAGCATTGATCTTCAGTATAATGGAGATCAATCGCATAGCAACGGACTGTGCGAAGCAACGGACTGAGCGAAGTTTATGTTGTTAACATGAGCCGAAGATTAGGAACCAGAATCTGTGACGACTCTCAAATAGACCTTATGCACATGACGTCATTTCAGTACGGCGCCCACACATTGAGGTCAAAAGGAGGTTGTTCATTGGCCAATCTATGTGCGTTTCGATTGTTTCGTCACCGTTTAACCTCAAAGATGGCGGCTGGATGACGTCAATGCATAAGGTCTATTGACTATTTCGACCATGCTCCAGTGCTGGCGATATAGTCAATATCCCTCTGCTCTATGGTTTTCTTGGTTAGACAGTTCGAGTTTAGTCGCACCCGAACTTGCTCTTCGCAACACACTTTAAAAAATGGGGACTTTTGGGACGCTAGGTGGCAGCAGACTTACCGGGTAAATAAGGCCGTGTCCGAAACGGCGACTTCGGCTACAGCTACGGCTAGATCGCGCGCGTCTGCCTATTCTTTAACACTGGTAGACGCGCTGATCTAGACATAGCTGTAGCCGAAGTCGTCGTTTCGGACACGGCCTATGTTGTTCTCTATCTTGTACCTATGCTCAGAACTACTTCAACAATGGAAGCTTACCTGGTAAGTCTGCTGCCACCTAGAGCTCAGAAGTCTCCCATTTTACTGTAGTTGTTTTAAAGGCTTGTTCGTTTACGGTAGAAGCGAAGACATTCTGTTAAAAAAGCGTGTTTTGATTTTTAGGACTCTTTAAATATTTTGTATTGTGATTATTACTGCTTTGAGTAATCAAAAGTGTCGAGAGTGCCTATAAAATAAGTATATTAAGTTTGGCCACAGTGTATTTAACACAGTTAGGTAGAAACGAAGATATTCTGTAAAAAGAAATGTATTTGGTTTTCAGAACTGAGATATTAACACTAGTTAGGTTTAATGACAAAATCATAATTATGACACTTTACGAAACTGTCGTGCATTCAATTCAATTCAATTTAATTCAAAAAACTTTAATCACCCTTTGCAGGCAAATACAAAAGCAGACCAGCTCCATATAAAAATATTAAGAGAAATATACAATTACAATAATTTAAAAATATAAAGATTACTTGACAAAATGACAAGGCAGATTATGTACAAATGGTTGAAACCACAGCAATTTAAACTGTGTCATGTGAACCAGTAAATCATTGTAAAAGTAATAATGTGTATAGCTTATTCTTGATGTGGTACTGAACACAGTTGTATTAAAGCGCACAAAATATCATTGGTTGTAGTGGTATTGTGTGTTGTGAGCGGCAGTGACATAGTCCCCAGACTTTCCCCCTCAATGGACACCGATTCGAATCCCATCTCGGACAAGAAACTAATACGCGGAGGTTTTCATTCCCCCTCTCAAATCAAAGACCAATATTTTCATCTTCGAGTCTTCGGGTTGCAAACAGAGAAAGTATCCAAGACAGGCCCATACCAGCAAATGTGTTATATGCCCTCAAGCCCTTTTTATACGCATCTGAAAGCAAACAAGTTTTTGTAACAAGAGTGTTTTTTTCTTTCCTATTATCTTGCAACTTTAATGACCAATTGAGTCAAAATTTTCACAGATTTGTTGTTGTATGCATATATTGGTATAGACATCAAGTGAGAATACTGGTCTTTGACAATTACCAAAAGTGTCCAGTGCCTTTTAAGACACTGCACACTATTGGTAATTTTCAAAGACCAGTCTTCTCTCTTGGTGTATCTCAACATACGCATAAAGTAACAAACCTGTGAGAATTTGAGCACGATTGGTCGTCGAAGTTGCGAGATAATAATGAAAGAAAAGACACCACTGTCACACGAAGTTGTATGCGTTTAGATGGTTGATTTCGAGACCTCAAGTTCTAAACTTGAGGTATAGAAATCAAATTTGTGGAAAATTACTCCTTTCTCCAAAACTAGGTCACTTCAGAGGGAGCCGTTTATCACAATGTTTTATACCATCAACCTCTCCCCATTACTCTTTACCAAGTAAGGTTTTATGCCAATAATTATTTTGAGTAATTACCAATAGTGTCCACTGCCTTTAAGAGAAGCAAACCGACATCGAAGTGAGGGCTTGTTTGTTTAAATACTCTCGGGTTATTATTGGTCTCCTGCCAATGCTCATTTACCCTAGCGGGTCGTTCGATAATTACATTTGGTTATCATTCACCAAATTGAGTCAAATCGATGCTTTTAAATTACTCCCCTTCCCCTCCCCCTCCCTGTAATTTCTTGGTCATTTTGAAGCAGAAGATGCACAATGATCCACAATCACTGTGTTCGTGGGTGAACTCCGGTTCGTCGTTGCGTGTTTTGTCCTGGTGTTTTGAGACGCCTGCAGGTGAATCTCAGTAAAAGTGCAGATCAGACCTCACCTTAACCATCGAAATGGCTGCCGGACACTTCTTGATCGTTGTGTTGGTAAGTAAATAAAGATGAATAAACTGACTCTGGATATTATCAAGATTAATCAGAATGAAATTTTGAGCGTGAAACCAGGCTTTCTGCTTTTTCTCACCCATACACTATTGATGTGTTGAGATGTAGAACAAGGAGCCAATCCAAGCTTTATTCCACATGCTGTATCTACTTGTGACTCCCTGCCTGGCGTATTTTCCCCTCCATCCTACACTCTAGACTGTTTTGAAAAGAATATCCGGTCCTGTGTACCTTCAGCTCCCCTGAGTCCTTTCCCCTCTAAATAATTTTCTTCTTTTAGCCATACCAAGAGTTGCTTTTAGCCTTGTTTAGGACGAACTTGCATGGTAAAACAGAGAGAAAGAACAAAAATACTGGTAGTATTTTGCATCAAAGACTTATTAAAGCCATTGGACACTTTCTGAACAGAACAAAAATTAAAAGTTCACAGATTTACAAATAACTTACAGGGTTTACAGAAGGTAATGGTGAAAGACTTCCCGTGAAGTACTATTCCTTAAAATGCTTTACTTTTCGAGAAAACATTATCAATTCTCGATATCGAGAATAGCGGAGTTATTTTAGACACATGTCATGACACGGCGAAAAATGTGCGGAAACAAGGGTGGGTTTTCCCGTTATTTTCTCCCGACTCCGATGACCGATTGAGCCTAAATTTTCACAGGTTTGTTATTTTATATATAAGTTGTGATACACGAAGTGTGAGCCTTGGACAATACTCTCTACCGATGTTGTGCGATTGCTTTAAATGACCAGGTATGTTGGTGAGATGAAACAACTTACTGGTTTTATTTGGTATGAAGGATGAATCAACTATACATGGTTACAATGTTTTTCAAAAACAAGCTTAGAATGATGTTACTCAATTTTTTGTTTAATGCAGGCGTTCTGTCTTGGTATAAAGCGGATCTCCGGGCAGTGCAACGCGGGTGAGTAGAGTAGTAGTCAGCAGATTATCACAACCCCCCCCCCCCCGAAAAAAAAACACCACCCAATATGACTTGTAGGGTCAATCTGGCCTGGGTTCTTGGTTAATGCTTTTAGATTTAGTAAAGGTAAAGGTAGACAAGTCATTTTGAGTTGAAGAAGAGGGACTAATATTTACCATTTTGTTTTCATAACAGGACCGTTGCATTTATTTGGTTTTTGGGAGCTGAGTGGAAGACGAAACTTCACGGAATCAGACATGCCATCATGCAACGTCACCAACGAGGTCACTTTCCCTTCTTCTGTGGGCGATAACGAGGCTCAGGTCATAGGTCAAGTTACCTACGTAAGGGCCCCGGATGTTGTGGATCATCGCTGTGCCGTTCTGAGCGATGTCGACAGCGCGTTGGATTTCGGAAGCTACTCGGGAGAGTGCGTCTCATCTCCTGAACTTTGCCCATGCGGTTTGACCTTTACCCTCTGGTTCATGCCCTTTGACCTCCATCCAAACGTCACTTCCGATTGGTTCTATCTTAGCACCGGTGGTGAGAGTTCGGCCGCTCACGGCATATCCTTCTTTCGTTCGGCTTCTGACCAGTCATTCGGGGTGCAACTGAGGACCGCTGAGCGGCACTATGAAGTCGCCATACCTGACAGTGACATCCCGGAAGAAATTTGGTCCCACTTTGCGCTGGTTTACACACAAGCTACTGGGATAAAGGTAAGCGTCAACCTAGTTAATCTGTAATAATCTTTCATAATAAATCGCACTTTAAGGGCCTAGATACTCAACTCAGTCGAACTGCTTAAATTCAGGTTTTGGGGTCTGTTGCATCAGTAAACCATGTATGCACCTGCCAGAAACGCTGTGGTAACTCCTTCTCTTGGCGATGGTTCAAGATGGGAACCCACACTTTGCTGGGAAAGCAACACACCGCTTAAAAAGAAAAAAAAAACTATGGTACTAAAATTGTCTCATTTCGCAAGCAAGAAGTGGAAGCCGGTTGCTTTCCAACTGCTTGTAAAGACTGCCTTGAAATGAGTAGACCATGTGCTTAGTAAATAAATCCGAGCGCCGATTTTATACGGAAGTAGTTTTTTCTTTGTCTTGTCAAACTTGTACTTCCATTATGATCAACATTAAGACTAAAAGTATTATTCTGTACACATTGTTGCGAAAACATTAGTAAAAATTTTACCTTCAAGTAATATTTTCCGTCATCTAGGTCTACACCAACGGAACACTGACTGTAACGTCCTCAGATTTCGCGAGAGAGGTGAACAATAATGACTCCAAAACCCACTTGGTTGTCGGTGGCACAAACACTCTGTCTAATTTCTCTAAGGCAGCCTTTAGCGATTTGAGGATCTACCAAAACGCACTGACGGACTCTCAGATCAGCAACTTGGTTGTGTGTAACTCAATTGGTAAGTTAAAGGCACTGGGGTGGATTTCACAAAGATTTAGGACTAGTCTTATCTCGAGTTAGGACCAGTTACTCGTCCTAACTTAGGACTACCCATGCAATTTGTACATCTCCTAGGATTAGTCCTAAGTTAGGACTAGTCCTAACTCTTTGTGAAATCGACCCCTGGACACTATTGGTAATTGTCAAAGACCAGTATTCTCACTTGGTGTATATCAATGGTGCATAAAATAACAAACCTCTGAACATTTGGACTCAATTGGTCGTCGAAGTTGCGAGATATAGAAGAAAAAACACAATTGTCGCACAAGTTGTGCGCTTTAATAATATTATGCATTGAGAATTCAATTCAATTATTGTAGTGAGAGATATTTACTCCTTATCAAAAATTACTTTACTTCAGAGGGAGCCGTTTCTCACAATGTTTTATATTATCATCAGGTCTCCAATGCTTGTTAAGTAAGGTTTTTATGCTAACAATTATTCTGAGTAATTACCAATAATGTCAGGTGCCTTTAAGGCTCTGTTATACTCTGAGAAATTGGTTCTAGATTCCATTGTTTCGAACTCGACTTCACAGATGACTCCCCTGAAATAACCACGCTTTGGCAACTTGATCTCCCGCTAGAGGGCGCCATTACCTTGCAGTGTAGAACAAGGGGGTATCCATCCCCGACTTTTGCATGGGAGTACCACGATGGCCGGAGAGTGGTTACACTTAAGACCTCCTCAACGGTGGAATGGACCAGGGTTAAGATCTCAGATTGCATCGTTGAGTCCACGCTCAAAGTCAATACGAGCTTCGTTGTTTCCAACGGAATTGAGAGCATCAGTTGTCGCGTCGGATTTTCTGGGGACGAACTTGTTAAAAGTCTACCTGTTAAACAGCGTAAGTTCAAAAATCATTCTTAGCCTATATTTTGCAAAATTGCTGAACTTTATTAACAAAGACCGTTACATGCAACTGTCTTTGACGAACTTGGTAATTTCAGGAGTAAACTTCCAAAGAAGAAAACTATCTATAATCGGCACTTTTGTATCATTTCAAGAAAGTGTTTTTTTGTTTTTATTTAACAAAATAGAAGCCGGACAACAGACAACTGAACCTCCTTTAACTTCACAAAACCAAAATGGCGGTTCTGCGGTCGACACTGCAGCACAAACACCCCAGCCGATGACGCCAGATGCAGCTGAATATATTGGAACTGAAACAATTCTCATTCAAGAAGAAGTGGATTTACAGTCGAAACTTCCTGAAGCAACAGCAGGGAAAGCAGGCGAGTAAAAAAAAAGAATACTATTATTTGCACGGTATGTTAAAAGTACCTTAAGAAACTAACTTTTATATTTTGATGTCAAATTCAAGATGGCGATTCTGTGGTCGGCACACTCAAACCAATGACGTCAGACGCAGTTGATCACGTGGACATAGGAACTGAGGAAATTGTCGTTTCTGAAGCAATGGATTCACACCCAGCATTTCGTGAAGCAACAACAGGCAAAACAACAGGTGAGACAAATAAGGTTCGAAGCTTTGCATGGTACATTATAAAGTAAATGAGAAATTAACTTCAACTATGTTGGTCAAATTCAAGATGGCGATTCTGTGGGCGGCACCATAGCCTGGACACTCAAACCAATGACGTCAGACGCAGTTGATGACGTGGGCGTAGAAACTGAGAAAATTGTCGTTTCGAAAGCAATGGATTCACATTCAGCATTTCGTGAAGCAACAACAGGCAGAACAAAAGGTGAGAAAAAGTAAGGTTCTAAGCTTTGTATGGTGTATTAAGGCACAATATGAAAGTAATGTCAACCATGTTGGTTAAATTCAAGATGGCGATTCTGTGGGCGGCACCACAACCTGGACACTGAAACCAATGACGTCAGACGCAGTTGATGACGTGGACGTCGACGACGGAACTGAGAAAATTGTCTTTTCAGAAGCAATGGATTCTCACTCAACACTTCGTGAAGCAGCACCAAGACAAACAACAGGTGAGTAAAAGTAAGCTTCGAAGCTTAAAGTACTATGGGAAACTAATGTCAACCATTTGTCAAATTCAAGATGGCGATTCTGTGGGCGACACCACAGCATGGACACCCAAACCAATGACGTCAGATGCAGCTGATTATGTACGAACTGAGAAAAGTCTCGTCCCAGAAGAAGTGGATTCACGGTCAAAACTTCCTGAAACAACACCAGGTAAAACAAGTGAGTCAAAAAAAGATTCGAAGATTTGCATGGTGTTTTGATAGTACAATAAGAAACTAACTTGTAGATTTTTGTTGAAATTCAAGATGGCGATTCTGCGGGCGGCACCACAGCATGGACACTCGAACCAATGACGTCAGACGCAGCTTATGGAGTGAACGTGGGAACAGAGAAAGTGGTCGTTTCTGAAGCACTGGAATCACAGCCAACACGCACTGAAGCATTACCAGACAAAACAACAGGTGAGAAAAACAAAGATTCAAAGCTTTGCATGATGTATTAAGGCACAAACAGAAATTTATGTCAGCCATGTTGGTTAAATTCAAGATGGCGATTCTGTGGGCGGCATCACAGCATGGACACTCAAACCAATGACGTCAGACGCAGTTGATGATGTGGACATAGACACCGAGAAAATGGTAGTCTCTGAAGCAGTGAAATCACAGTCAACACTACGTGAAACAACAACTCCTGAAGGCAAAAAAGTGGGTGAGTAAAGATCAGAAGCTTCGCATGGTGTAAATGAGTGTCAACCATGTTGATGAACAAACTATCCTGGGTTCAGTTTCAAAGCGTGTGTAACGGTGTGCATATTTCCATGGAGAATTTCTGTGGGTTTAAATTGCACAGAATCCGATGTGAGTTAAAATTACCCAGAATTTTAACCAGGGAACTCAGAGTAATGGAGATAAGTAAATTCATGTATATATTTTTTGGGGAGTTGTGATGGTCGTGTTTTTTAATGTGTTTCTTCTACTCCACCCTTTTTTTAAACAGTTCGCAAACAGATCTATTATACCTACGGCAACAAGGACAAGAGTAAATTCATCATCAGGAAAAGTAAGTAGGCCTGCATCATTGGTACAGTTATTGCATGTAGATTGGGTTCAAGTGAAACTTATTATCATTAAATATTTCTTGTGATGAAACAAAGGTTTATGCAAGAGTGAAACGCAACGTGACCAGAGGCCTGAAGATGATGAAGCAATGTCAGTTTTTGGTGTGGGGAAACCCTGTCCTAACACTGTGACCTGTAGGTCCAAAAATATACCTGTGTAGGGAAGAAAAGTAAGTTTTATTTGTGAGAGAAAACAAAAACAAAAGTCCACTCAGGTATGAACTGGCATCTAAATCCATGCATACCTCCTGCCAGGGACTCGAACCGGGGTCCACAGAATCGAAAGGCATTTGAGAAAGCACTGGCTGAGCGTTAATCAAATTAACAAACGGCTTTGTTTAAAGATTTGTGTATGAAATATTTTGACACCACAACGGAGCTAAAAGACAAAGTTCAAGACGACGCTCTGGTTATGAAAAAAATCCACATTTCTGTATTGTTCCTTAAATACAATAGCATGCTTTTTTTCCCCTTGATTGTCATCCAAGAAACATGACACCAGATTACACTCCCTTTAAGCCTCGTTCTGTTAACGTCTCATGAAATAGGAGAGCCTCGTGACTCTATATCATAAACAATAACTGAATGTTTCCAATTGTTTTAGGTAAACTAACATGGATGGTTCCCATCGCCATTTGCATTGCTGGTGTGGGTTTCCCTGGTGTCATCGCTTGCTACTTCATCTGCAGAAATAGGTATGCATTTCTGGGCTCGATGTGAAACATAGTAATAGATTAATTCTTGAGATGAGTTGCCATTTATAGCCATTGGACACTTTCGGTACAGAAAACAAATTAAAAAGTTCACAGATTTAAGAATAACAGAAGGTAATGGTGAAAGAATTCTCTTGAAATTATTATTCCATGAAATGCTTTACTTTTTATGAAAACCTTTAAACAATATCAATTCTCATTACGGATGTATTTTAAACACATGTCATGACACGGCGAAACGTAGGGAAACAAGGATGGGTTTTACCGTTATTTTCTCCCGACTCCGATGACCGGTTGAGCCTTAAGTTTTCACAGGTTTGTTATTTTATAAAGAAGTTGTTATACACGGGGTGTGAGCCTTGAACAATACTGTTTACCGAAAGTGTCCAATGGCTTTAAAGGCAGTGGATACTATTGGTAATTACTCAAAACAATTATCATCATAAAACCTTAATTGGTAACGAGTAACGGAGAGAGGTTGATAGTATAAAACATTGTGAGAAACGGCTCCCTCTGAAGTGACATAGTTTTCGAGAAAGAAGTAATTTTCCACGAATTTGATTTCGAGACCTAAAGTTTAGAATTTGAGGTCTCGAAATCAAGCATCTGAACGCACACAACTTCGTGTGACAAGGGTGTTTTTTCTTTCATTATTATCTCGCAACATCGACGACCGATTGAGTACAAATTTTCATAGGTTTGTTATACTATGCATATGTTGAGATACACCAAGTGTGAAGACTAGTCTTTGACAATTGCCAATAGTGTCCAATTGGCTTTAACTCTCGATAGTGGTTTGTATTGTAAGGGTCTTGCGACAATAGGCAAACTTGAGACAACCAATTGCAGTGCGTGCTTTATGACCAATTTGGGGGCACAATGATTACGTTTTCGTGAACATTCAAAGGGAGCTGATCGCATGTAAATGTCATACGACATGACCCTAACACCAGACTTTGCTAAGATTGTTGCCGATAAGATTGATTGCACGATTAGTTCAATACTGCTTTGTAAATTGTTCAGAATTAGTATGATTCACATTATTTATCATTACCATAGTAACTGGACTTTCGGTAAAAGGGAACGAATTTAAGATGTAAACGTCCATGAAAAAGTTTCCCTTTAAAGCAATCGCACAACATCGGTAAACAGTATTGTCTAAAGGCCGCAACTTACATATAAAACAACAAACCTGTGAAAATTTAGGCTCAATCGGTCATCGGAGTCGGTAGAAAATAACGGGAAAACCCATCCTTGTTTCCGCACGTTTCACCGTGTCATGAAATGTGTTTAAAATAAATCCGTTATTCTCGATATCGATAATTGATCATTGTTTTAACGTTTTCTCAAAAAGTAAAGCATTTCATGGAATAATATTTCAAGAGAAGTCTTTCACCATTACCTTCTGTAAAACCTGTAAGTTATTTGTATATCTGTGAACTTTTAATTTGTGTTCTGTTCAGAAAGTGTATAATGGCTTTAAAGACACTGGACACTGTTGGTAGTTGTCAAAGACCAGTCTTCTCACTTGGTGTGTCTCAACATATGTTTCGTTTCACAGGGGGGATCACATCGACCCGTTAGAAAGAATGTTGGTGTCCAAGAAGATAAGCGCCCCAATCAAGAAGACAAAGAGACTGATTAACCCGGCTACGGTTGTTCTAAATGCCGTCTCCGCTCAACCCGGTCCAGCTAATCCAGCGGTCCGAGTGATTAAGGTTCTTCCCCTAATCAGTGACGAGCAACAAGAGTGAAGACTCGTAAACCGTTTATAGAAGAACTTTCCGGTTATTTTGCTGCAGGAATACGGAACGCTGTTTTTTGGAACTTTATTTTCATTCCGTAAAATAAAAAGACCTTTATCATGAGTTTTTGCATGTGTACACAAATCTGGGTGAAATAACAATAATGCTCTACATGTACTGGTGTCTGTGTAGGTGTTTGGGTAAGTGGTTGATTGTAATTACGCTAATTAGCATAATCAATATTTGCATTTACGGAGTTCGTAAAATTACGGAAATTGTAGCGATGGTGGTTCGCATGTTTCGTTTCGTGTGTAGGCTAATAGAATGCAGTTGAAAGAAAAGAAGATTAGCTAAACATGATCGGAGACCTTGTACTAGAACAAAGTAAGCTTAGCTTAGCATGTGACGTCATTAAGGTATCCTGGGCTGGATGTCAAGGTCGGACCATCTCGTGTACCGTCTGTATGTTCGTTTCCGTTGTTTTATGATCGTTTCACCGGCTTTTGATGTGAATGCATTTAAGGTCAACAGGTCGAATGAGTAGGGGACAAAAAGTGTACAAGGTAGATTACCAAAAGACAGCATCATGTAGATTATTGTTGTATCACTTCTTTTTTTAACAGTTCGTAAAAAAATAGATCTGAACCTAAACAGATACTTGAGCAAAATTAGTTTCTAACGGGAATGCTATATATTAAACTTGTTTATAATTTTTTTTTCTTCCTATAATTGTTAGCTGGATAGTTGAATTGCTTGCTGAATTGTTTATAAATAGCAGTACAGAAATAATAAGAAAAACTATAAACACTTCTGCCGTTGACGGCTTTTCTCAAAAGGACATCACTTTGACGTCATGTGTGGGATGTTGCTTTGTTATCCACACATCCATGCTGCCCATTAAAAGTTTATAATTGAATAGGTAGTGTCATAGATTTGGAAACAAAATGACTAAAGGGGCATAAACATTTACTTGGTGATGAGAAGCGATGCAGATGTTGAGAGCTACGACTATTTTGTTGAGAATGGACTCCCTTTGAAATATTTAGATTTGAATACATATACCGATGATGAGTAATATTATCATTAACATAAAACACAGGATCGAGAGAGACTAATAATTGTATGACGAAACTAAAGTTAACATGTTGCGTGATTCATAAAAAGCTACGCCTGTACTTAACTCATCAATTGTTTGTTTTTTCGAGAAAAAAAGAAGAGAAATATTACTGTATTTCGATGACAATGGGGATCAATATTACTTGATTAGATAATTAAGAGCTTTGACGTAGACACAGTGAAGATCTGGGCCATTGGATCCCATTAAAGGCACTGTGTACTATTTGGTAATTACTCAAAATAATTGTTAGCATACAGCCTTACATGGTAATGAACCTCAGTGGTATACTCTCCAGCCAAACTGGCCTTGTCACACAATGGGAAACCATGTAGAGTTTTAAGGCATTGCACGTTTGGGAATTACTCAAAATAATTGTTAGCATACAGACTTACATGGTAATGACCCCAATGTTTTTATCTCTCCATCCAAACTGGCCTTGTCACACAATGGGAAACTGTATGTGGAGTTTTAAGGCACTGCACGTTAAGGAATTACTCAAAATAATTGTTAGCATAAAGACTTACTTGGTAACTAGCAATGGAGAGCTATTGATAGTATAACATATGGAGAGAAACGCCTCTCTCTGAAGTATTCGTAGTTTTGAGAAAGAGGTAATTTCTCACTCAAATATCGAAAGACTCCAGACCTGAAAGCCTTTAGACATCTAAAAGCACACAAATTTGTGCAACAAGGGTCTTTCCTTTTATTATTCTCTTGCAACTTCAATGACCAATTGAGTAAAACTGTTCACAGACTTATTATTTTATGCATAATTTTGAGTTACACAAGTGAGAATACTGGTCTTTGACGTTTACCAAGGTGTCTATACCAGGATGCATAAAAAAAAACTATACACTTTTGAAATGTCTGCCGAATAAAAAATACATGATTCTGGGGGAAAGGGTTTGTATATATGGATAGCTTATGGATTCAACTCTCAGGTGACACCAAAAAGTCCGAAAATAAACCATGATTGGGTGAGCTTGGCTCACTTTTGTAAAGGGTATGAAAATTAGGTTGCGCAGTAATTAGCCTTCTAATTTGTGAGAGGTAAGTCCTTTGTGAGCTCACAAAATTCACTCCAATTATATCGGCTACTTATTCTTCAGTGAGCGGTGCTCACCCAATCATGAATTATTTTTAGAGTTTTAGGTGGCACTTTCAAAACTGAGTCCAAGCTATCCATAAATCTAAACATTTCCCCCAGAGTCATATATTTTTTTTTCGGCAGCCATTTCAAAAGTGTATAGGTTTTATGAGACGCACGGTATGGTGCCTTTAAGATTGATAAGGAGCTTATCAAGGCGATCGATATGCCGCGTTGCAAGAAATAAGTTGCCCGGTGTAGAAATTGTAATTTGTTCTTTCATCTCCCAAGCAACGGCTTAGTGTTTATCATATTGGCCACAAACCTTTTTACTTCTGAACTGAACTGAACTGACGTTTTATGGTAAGCTCTGTGTGACCCCAAAACGGGATAAATGTATCACACTATGGTATAGAAACAACTTTTTAAAATGCTCTAGAATAGCAAGGGTCGTGGATTCGAATCCCACCCGAGTAATATTACTATGCCTGTTATGTTTGCTTTCACAGGACTCGGGAAAGTACTGAGTATATACATTGCCAACACACATCAGTGTATATGGGTAAAACATAACAATAACAATAATGATAATAACGAGATTATTTTGTTAAATTTGTTAATTTGACATCAGAATGTGGAGTGTAGGGCTCACTGAGCTTTATTGGAATAACACAAAATTGCCTTTTCGTTTACTTAAGTTTTTTTTCTGTCATTTTTTCAAGCAACCTTGGTCAAGGGGAAACAACTGTATGAGTTTGTGCTCGAGTGCTTTTGACTTTTCGATTAATACGCAACATCCTATCAAAATGTTCAGTCCCGCCGGTCAGCCCTCTTTATGAAAAGGAAAGAGGTTGTATTTATTGATAGCACCAAACGAGATCCAAGGAGAAAGGACGTCCACTAATCGGAAAATGGGTTGGAAGGGAAAAAAGCCCTGGAATAAAACGCACGATCGATTCCATTCGATTCCACTTTGCTGGCAGCAAACACCAACCAACATATCCATATTTACTGATGAGCATGAAGCACAATTGACGAATCAAAGTCAAATACGAGTTCATCAGCCCAAGGTTTTTCTTACTGATAAACAACCTAAACATCGTTGATTATCTGCAACAACTGCTGACTTAGCAATTATATTTACTACATTTGTATGGCACGTTAATTAGCAAGTCTTGTGTAACAGTTGATCACTGCGCATTACACTGACGCGACGGCAGTTTGGCGAGTTTGGAGTGATATTCTGTATTTAAGTTGATTGCATGCAACTCGTGCAGCCAGTTTGAATCGAATGCGGCGTTCATTTAACAAGATATCTACGGTGTAGCTCTACAATATTCAGGCATCGTCTTTTGCAGTCTGTTTTTCCGGACATGATCAACTGAGTCAAAGTGGACACCATGGGTGGAATCATCCTGTTTGTGGTAAGTCATTTGGTCTGGAGTGTCTTCTTGCAGTTTCCTTTTTTGAGGGAGAAGCATCACTAGGGGATAATGGTTTTGTTTCTCAATGGTACACACACGTTTTAAAGGCAGTGGACACTATTGGTAACTACTCAAAATAATTATTATCAGAAAACCTCACTTGCTAACGAGTAATGGATAGAGGTTGATAGTATAAAACATTGTGAGAAACGGCTACCTCTGAAGTGGAGTAGGTTTCTAAAAAGAAGTAATTTTCCACGAATTTGATTTCGAGACCTCAAGTTTAGAATTTGAGGTCTCGAAATCAAGCATCTGAAAGCACACAACTTCGTGTGACAAGGGTGTTTTTTCTTTCATAGTTGTCTCGCAACTCCATCGACCAATCGAGCTCCAGTTTTCACAGGTTTGTTATTTTATGCATATGTCGCGCCACAGCAAGTGAGATGACTTGTCTTTGACATGTACCAACAGTGTCCACTGGCTTTAAACCAAAATCTTAAACACGAAAACATCATGCTTTGTTTCCCAAATCAATGCAATGCCATTTTGTAGTCATAAAGTTATGCTCCCTTGCACTGCAGTTTACCTATACACCGTGTTTCCCGCCTGATGCCTATCCTCGTTCAAGGTATTCTACCTGGGTTTCTTTAAAAAAAAAACTTGTATCTGGTGCTCGATGTGTGGTATTATAGTAACCTCCTACTTTTGTATTTTCATTTTGTTATCCAAATCTCTGGAAATCTCTGGTCGGGGAGGGGGAATGTACACGAGTAAACGTGTGGGCACTATTGGTATTTACTCAAAATAATTGTTAGCATAAAAACTTACTAGGTATCGAGCAGTTGAGAGCTATTGATGGTAAAACACTGTGGAAAACGGCTCCCTCTGAAGTGATATAGTTTTTGAAAAAGAAGTAACTTTCCACGAATTTGATTTTGAGACCTCAGATTTAGAATTTGAGGTCTCGAAATCAACCATTTAATGCACACAACTTCGTGTGACAAGGGTGTTTTTTTCTTTGTTATTTTCTCGCCAGTTCAATGACCGATTGAGCTCAAGTTTTCACAGATTTGCTTGTTTATGCATTTGGTGAGATACACCAACTGTGAGGGCTAGTCTTTGACAATTACCAAATATTGATTTATTTCCCTGTCGTTCCATACAGTGCCTTTGCATGCAAGCTTTGCGTGCATCTGGACAATGTGTTGACGGTAAGTGTTTCTTCTCATTTTATTTTTGTTCTGTGATTTTTTACTATCAAACTATTGCTGTGAAGTCACTCTATTGATGAAAATGTAGATTACAAAATGGGTAAAAACCAAAATTATTATTCATCAATACTCCACACATACTCGTCGTCATCGCACAAAGCACGTCTACAGGTTTTGCAACGTTTTGTGTCATATTTTCCGTGCACTATAAACACTGGGTATGGATACCGAACAAAGAATCAAAATGTGTTTGCTTTTTGAGAAATTTGTGTTATTTAAACAACCTATTGTGTAAGTTTTGATTCTTTTGTTTTTGTATCATGTGTTAAAAACCATGGTGCTAATAACACCCCAGTTTTTGCAGTGTGGCCATAGATGTAGCCTCAAATGTTTGCGTATTTTTTTGTTTTTCCGAAACGGCGGCAGGCAGCGCGTGTGTGTGCATAGACTTGATTCAAGTCCCGTTACGCATACCCTCGCCGCCTTCAAAATGTAGTTATTGTGGTGCGGGACAGGTCGCGGAATGCAAAGCATCACAAAGCAATCGTTTTCTGAGACTGGCACGGGATTGGGACTTGAGTCAAGTCTAGTGTGTGCACTGCGCTTGAAGTTATAAGCAATGAGTGGATTTCATTGTTTTCTATGCAGAGTCGCCTTTACCTCCCGTTGTTCCCCCTACTACCTGGACGGCTTGGTACAGCGTGGATGACCCGATGGACGGCACAGAGAATGAAACACTATTGGCTATCAGAGAGGTAGGCTAAAGGCACTGTGGTCGACTCACAAAGAACTTAAGACTTGTCCTATATTAAAAACTCATCCTAACTTGGGATAAGACTAAACCTTAAATACACTGGACACCTTTATTAGTAATTGTCAAAGACCGGGGATGCACAAAATAGCAAACCTGTGAAAACTTGAACTCAATGTGTCGTCGAAGTTTCGAGAGAATATAGAAATAAATTAAAAACACCCTTGTCGACAAAACGATACATTACTACAGAGGGAGCCGTTTCCCACAATGTTTTATACTATCAACAGCTCTCCGTTGATTGTTTTAGCATAATGTGGACTTACTTGTTAAAACAAGTTAAAACTTGTTAAAACAAGTAAGGTTTTATGCTAACAATTATCTTGAGCAATTACCATTAGTGTCCAGTGCTTTGAAACTCTTTGTGATTTGATTTGATTTGCTGTTTGATTTGACAGAGTAAGTTCTTATCAATGTTCTAGATTGACCCGTCAGTATGTACAAATCCGACTCTTGCCGAGTGTCGAGTAAGATTCATCGACACCGACTCAGTAACCAAGGGGCAAGTTCTTGTGACCGGCTGCACACCAATCGCCGGACTCTTGTGCCAAAACTCGGACCAGCCAAACCAAGAAGTATGCCTGGATTACGAGATCAGATTTGAATGCCCATCTCCGAGTGGTAATAAACAGTTATTTTAATTCAGGGTTTACATGTTGGGGTGTGTGTATGTTTGTTTGTTTGTTAATTTGTTCGTTTGTTGTTGATGTTGCTCTCTGCTGTTGCTGTCGTTGTCGCTGTTGTCGTCGTTGTCGTTGTCGTTGTCGTTGCCGTTGTCGTTGTCGTTGTCGTTGTCCATGTCGTTGTCGTTGTCGTTGTCGTTGTCGTTGTCGTTGTCGTTTTCGTTGTCGTTGAGGTATCGTTGTCGTTGTCTTCGGTACCTCATCCAGAACGCGAAGGTCCACCCCGTTGTCGTTGTCATTGTTGTTGTTGTTGTTGTTGTTGTTGTTGTTTTTGTTGTTGTTCTCGTTCTCGTGCCGTTAACGTGTTCGTATCTGGTGTTGTTTTGCTGTTGCTGTTGTTGTTGGTCTTGCTGTTGCTGTTGCTGCTGTTGTTGCTATTTATTTGGACAATGAAGTAGTGTTAGTTTTTTATTAACTTTTAAAATGTAAGCATTATTTTTTTTCAGACACTCTTCCTGAACCCCATTTTCATTGGGATTTGAGCACAAAGGTATCGGTACATGACGACGAACCCCTGACCTGTGATGGCGCCACGGTGACGTCAATCTACCCCAATATCGGTGGCATGACAGGCACCGTTAATGGGGGTACCCTGGGAGCTGCACATGCTTACGATTCATCTGATCACCTGTGCGCCGTCAGGATTTCTGACCCGCAGCATACTGGTTGGGTAGTTTACGGCTCGGCCGCCGGGAAGTGCATCTCGAGCACTGTCTGTTGCACCTCGGGGTGGACCTTCGCGTTCTGGATGAGATACCGAAGCACGCCAAGTCCTACAACGAGACATGTCTTTAACAGTGGAGGGCATACGTCAGCATCGCGAGGTGGTCTGAATGTTTATCTCACCAGGAAATTCGGGCTGATGGTCCGCGGGGCTTTAGGCGGCAAGTCGTGGGAAATGAAAATGTCGGGTGCATCCACCTTCCCACCGGAAGCATGGACCCACCACTGCTTCACATACGATCTGGTAGAGGGAACGAAGTATTTCAAAAATGGTGATTTACTTTATTCGCTTGTACCACCTGTAATAAACAGTCCTTCAGAAGACCTTGACGACGTTATCATGTTCGCGCCCACCTCTTTGGGAACCGGCAATTTTCCCGAAGGAGATTACAGCGATTTCAAGATGTTTTACAGAACATTTAATAACACTGAAGTTCAAAAGTTATACTCAAAAGAAACATCCGGTAAGTGGTAGTTATCGGTATTATTATATTTACCTGTTTGTACCCACTTCATAACTGTTGAATCACCACCCAAAAGAAATCACAGACGGATATGGAATCCCCAAAGGGACATGTCAAAAACAGAAATTGTCATATGTATTTTTTCCCCTCCAATTAATCATTCGTTCCCCGAAATGAGTTATTTTGTTTCCTCGAAGTAATGTTTCGAGGGAACGAAATGTCGAGGTGACGAAATAATATTTCATAGGAACGAATAGCGTTGAATTTTGTTTTACCATGGTACATCTGTTCATTTAGGAGTTCCGTAGACATATTCGGGCACTAAACAAAGTGTCCGTTTTATGATGTTGCACAATGCAATACGTTTACTGCAACAACCCAGTCCAGCCTTCTCTTGAAGACGACCAGGTTTTACTGTTTGAAACGTCGAGGTGTTAAACCACCGGTTCTTCTCGGAACCACCACTTTTCAAAAAGGTTTATGCACACAATATCATCTCAAATTTCACGGGATAAAATTTACCTGGCCAGTGTTTCACTTGATATTATTTGAAATAGTAGTTTGTACTTGTATTTCCGCAGGCATAAAACAAAACTCAAATAAAAAAGATAACAAATGAACACATTCCTAAATTGTTTTCAACTTGTTTTAACTTGTGTATGGATGGCTTTACAAAAAGAAGCTACCGAAATCACAGAACAGAATATGAAACAGCCTCTTCATAGTTTAACCATAAGGTAATAAGTGAGTGGTAGCACGGCGTCAAGTCAATTTGAGACTTTTGATCGCTATAGTTGCCGCAGACCTACATGTAAAACTACATTGTTTACGTAGATCTTAGCATGGGCACAACCCCGAGAACAAAGGATTGACCTTGTAAGTCTGCTGCCACCCAGCGTCCCAAAAGTCCACCATTATTATAGTATTTGGCGTTTTCCATTCGTATTTGTATCAGACTAACCTGCTTCCACCAAAACTTTACATTGTGTTTGTCTAGGAGGAGTGATGTAAATCCTTAATCAAAAATCCAGACTTCCCAGTGCAATTCGATATGACATTTTGTAAAAGATATTTGGATTAATTTATTTTCTTTCGTTTTTTACATTCATTGTGTGCTTAAAATTAAGTTACACTACACTCTTTAACAAACTCTTTATTTATTTTTCTTTCAGAATCAACTTTATTGATCCACTACTTGCGTAAACACAGCCACAGTGACAGTTTCGATGTGGAGATCGAATGCTTAGCAAAGGCAGGACGATCCCCTAACATCACCTGGTATCGCTCGGACGACGGAGACCACTTCAGCGTGGTGTCTCCTTCATCAGGAGACGTTGCTATCTTCGAAAGCTCCCCCAACAGCTACAGGCGGCGCTCTCTGCTAATGGTCCGCGGACTGTCATTCGCAACCGATGTCATTTTTGTTTGTGAAGCTTTAGATGGCAGAACTGGAGGAGCGGTGTCCAAAATCGTAACAATTCCAAAACGTAAGTAGGGACGTCTTATGTAGTATGTGTAATTGGAGACTTTGGAACGCTAGGTGGCAGCAGACTTACCAAGTAAATTTCCATTGTGTACGTTGTTATGAGCACCCGCACATTACAGAGAACAATGGATTCACCTCTGCTGTCACCTAGGGTCCCAAAAGTCTCACATTGCCTACAACGCTTGCATTAGCCTGGACATCTGACTTTACACTTCGAGGTTCGTGAATAACGCCAGAGAGTGGCCTCTAGCCCTAGGTCAATCCCCGTCCATAAACACCTTTCACCTAGACCCATATGCAGACGGCCGCAAATGCAGAGCTGCCAAACGTCACCTCGGACTAATCAAAACACAGAATAGAAAGCTTACGTGACTCTTCTACTTGTATCCAATGAAATGATTGTATCCAATGAAATCACTGGTTCTGAAAAGCAAGTACTTGTATTTATCCTTGCGTATAAAAACAAGGGACCAGTCTACGCTTGCATAAACTGCAACTTCATTTTTAAGTGTGTGTTTATGGGTTACAGGTAGCATGTACTGGACGCCTTGGTTAAGCGCTGATGACCCGGCCGACGGGGACGACGTTGAAACGCTGACGGCTCAAAAACAGGTGAGGCATTATACATTCCTCTAAACTCGTTGTATATATAAATTTTACAAACAAACATATCTTCAAACTATAGCGACACTAGAATGTCTATATTTAATTTGTACTTTTGTCTTATCTGGTGAAAAACGTCTATGACGAATGGGACTCAGATCAGCGACACTTAAAATAAAAGTACACTCTAAAAACAGTGCTTTAGATTTTCAACACATTTCTAAGCATAAGTTTTGTACCCACTTTGTTCACATGTTTATCCTAAAATATGTTTAGATTCTTGGGTGGGTTTGAATCCTACAAACCATGTAAGCAGGTGTCAAATGATAAACTTATTCAAACATGTTTACAAAAAGGGGTTCCACAAATGTGTTGAAACTCTAGACACTGTTTTTACAGTGTTGTATCCCCCAAACACAAAGGCAGCAGGTTAATTTGGTTTTGCATTAGTTTCAACTATTGTAATATTCCAAATCGTTGACTGTCCGTTCCAAAGGTTTACGATTTGCTCTGCAATATCCCGAGTGACATCCAGTGTCGTACACTTTATGACGACGTATCGTCCACTCAGACCGGGCAGATTCTTGACATCAACTGCACGGTATCAACTGGTTTAGATTGCCGAGGAGCTTCCCAGAGCATTGAAGACGGTCGATCATGTTATGACTACGAGGTTCGGTATTCGTGTCCAGAGTGTGAGTAGACTTCGTAATTTCCTGCGTATAAGGCGCTCGACGAACAAAGCGCAGTGCCCTTAAATTACCAAATTAAAATTAACCTGTTAACATATATAAGGCGCATCGTCGACGAACATGACGTGACCCAAGCGTAAGGTGCTTACTACTCCTAGATTGGGAGATTTTGAAGAGAATATTTGTTGTTTATCCAGGTATATTGTATCTTGAAAAACAACAAGTTAAAAATGTACGCAGGTTTCAATGTGGCTAAATGGTATAGATGTACATGTACTTTTAGCTGACATTTAATCTGAACTGTCATTCTTTCACTACCTATAGCTACATTTCAGTGGACCGACTGGTACGACACGAGTGATCCAACAGGCTCGATGGAGGATGAGTCTCTCGCTACACATAAGTTGCAGGTAATTTTAAAAACTTCTGTTGGGGTGGGGTGGGAGCGATGTTATCTTTATACCAAGTTTGTTTCATGTCTGCAACCTTCGTCGGGAACATAGTCTATAGTCCCGCATGAAGGCCGAGTCATACTGCAGCGATAACGAAAACGATAAAGATAACGACGCAAATAGAACACATTCTATTGGTTGAATTGCTCCACGCAGGATACGCCATCGCTTATTTAACCAACCGAGGGCATTCATTTTTTACGTTCTCGTTTTCATTCTCGTTATCGAGGCCCGTGTGACCGGGCCTTTTCTCTCAAAGTGTAAAACGACAAAGTGTTATTATTATACATGTATATACTTGACATATAAGATTACGATAGTCAGATTTTTCCTAACCCCGGATTCAACCAATCCAGTACCTTGATATTAAAATCTCATATATTATCAGCCTTACCCAGATTTGTGCATTCAGCCATTCAGTGCCGAGTGTCGAATCAAAGGAACCAATCAAGACATCTCTATTAGGATAGTCAGATTGTTCCTAATCTTCCAGAAGTTCAATGTTTACATCACGGTTTTCTTTTATCAGTCTTACCCAGATTTGTGCGTCCAGCCAATCGGTGCAGAGTGTCGAATCAAAGGAACCAATGAAGACATCCTTACCAGTGGGATTATTCCAGAGACTCCGTATCTTTGTAACGCAAACGGATTCCGCTGCCAAGATGCAAATAATACTATTCCTTGTCCAGACGTTGAGGTGCGCTACAGATGCCCGACTACATTAGGTATAGTTGTCTACGTTGCTTTTTCAAATACTTGAAGTTTGTTGCATGTACTTGACCACATTCTTTTTTTAAAATACTTTCCGGTTTGTTGATGATGTTTTTGTTGGTGTTGTTGTCGTCATCGTCGTGGTCGTGGTCGTGGTCGTTCTCGTCGTCGTCGTGATTGTCGTCGTGATTGTCGTCGTGTTTGCAAACTAAAGGGCTTGATACATTTGGTATGTCAAGTTTTTGGCCATGTTGACATGAATTCCTACTCATTTGGAATGAAGATGTATGTAAATTAATTCACCTCTAGAAGTTGCAGTTTTCGTCAAGTTTTTAAGAAACAAAAGTGCAAATCACAGAGCAATATTTTCAGGAGAGTTGCGTAAATCCGTTGCACAATGCTAAACTGATTTTCGTCTCACTGAGGCATGATTTTTTTTGAGAATTGTTTTATCTCGTTTCTCAAATTCTACAGCACCTCAGCAGTAAATTAAGGGAAACTTTCTACTATCATTATCTTTAAAACGTGTAGGTTTAATGTAAATCTGTGGACATTAGTGTTTTGTTTCGTACACAAAGAACCTAAACCCTTTTGTTTTTTGTTCATTAAATTTGATGTATACTTTTCTGTGTCCAAATTTAGTGACGCATCTTCAAGTCAACAGTTTACAGAAGATTAGCCACCACCTAGATCCCAATCTTAGGCTGCAGTGTGACGTCACCGAAGGCATTCCAGTGTCATCCTCCTTCTCGACGGAGTGGCTGTGGCTGGATCGATCCCAGTCCCAAGCTGCCGTGCCGATATCGCCAGGTGGCGATATCACGATTACACCCCTCACATCGCATACCTCTGTCTTGAAGATCGACGATTTTGCCAGTAGTGTATTCACCAACAGGACGCTGGTTTGCATCGCGAGAGACGGGATTGTAAAAGATGCAAAAACGATTGCAGCAATTAAACTGCGTAAGTAACAATTTATTCGAGAGTATCAGTGGCCAATTTCACCAAGATTTATAGCCTATTGCGCTACTACAACACCTTAAAGACCATGACTTTGTGCTATCTAAAGTATTCGGAAGCATACTTGAACACGTAGCTCCAGTTTGAAAATTGTATTATGGAAAACAGCGCACTTGGACCTCGCGGTAACAGGCGCTATATAAGAATGATGAATTATAAATTTTTAACTATTAAGCTGTTGACGCATATACATAACAGAAACGGCAACAATTACACATATTCTTAAAGGCAGTGAACACTATTGGTAATTACTCAAAACAATTATCATCATAAAACCTTTCTTGATTACGAGTAATGGGGAGAGGTTGATGGTATAAAACGTTGTGAGAAACAGCTCCCTCTGAAGTGACGCAGTTTTCGAGAAAGAAGTAATTTTAGACGAATTTGATTTCGAGACCTCAAGTTTAGAATTCGAGGTCTCGAAATCAAGCATCAGAAAGCACACAACTTCGTGTGACAAGGGTGTTTTTTCTTTCATTATTATCTCGCAAACTCGACGACCGATTGAGCTCAAATTTTCACAGGTTTGTTATTTTATGCATATGTTGAGATACACCAAGTGAGAAGACTGGTCTTTGACAATTACCAATAGTGTCCACTGTCTTTAAGAAGGTTTCGGTCCATTTCCAAGATGACAGTTGGACACCTTTAGCCCTTCGTCACGAGTTACTCTTTACCCTATATAAGACGCGCCTCGTCTTTAATATGCAGCCACATAAGTATTGAGGACTTCTTTACAACCTCAAAGAAATGTTTTTAAGCCTTCCGTCTTCTTCTTCCTTCAATTTTTTCCTCTGATTTGTTTTCTGTGTAGTAAAACAAAGTCCAAATAAAGGTGTTTTTTTTTATTTACGGATCAAATAATGAAAGTTCTCTCAAATCCGCTTATTGTTGTGTTTTTTTCAATTAACAAATTACTGTTTTGGTTTGTTTAATGCAGCATCTGAATGCGAGGCTCCCATCGGCATATCAAGTGACCAGATTCAGCTGAGTCAAATTTCACCGTCTTCAGTGAAATCTGAACCTTTCAAGGTATCGTTCAGTTGGCATTATTTCTTGACTCACTCATCACTTATTCTTTGTGTTCGTCGTCATTTCTAACTGCCCATGGTATTTTTGGTTTAAGTGACGTTTGAAGCTCTGCATGGTGTGGAAAATAACAGGGTCAGTAAACTTGCTTTTTTACCAACAAGGCTCAAAAAACAAAACTGTTTGAAGGCGCGCAAGATTTGCACGCATCAATCTCATGGCGAAGATTACGAGCATCTTGGCAGATCTTGGTAGAAGCGTCTACCTTGATGAAGTTGACCCATACACTGTTATAAATTGCACTTATGTACAGGGCCCCATTCCATAAATCCTGTAAGCACAACAATTTGCTAAGCATGAAATTTCTTCCTTAATAAAAACAGGATTACCAACCAAATGTCCTCGTTATTTTCATGATACAGCTGAATGCTATAGTAACAAGCAATATGCAATTAATTAAAGTTTGATTGGTAATCTTGTTTTTATCAAGGAAGAAATTTCATGCTAAGCAAATTAACGTGCTTACAGGCTTTATGAAATTGGTCCATGATGAACCTCACGCACATGCCGATGCCTTGTTGATCATAGCTCCATTATAGAGTGAACTCTTGTGAACATCCTTTCTATATTGCTATCTCGATATCACGGAATCAATGTTGAAAATGTGTTTCGTTTTCAGATTCCTCGCGTCAATGGTTTGGACGCGTGGGTACCAGCTGTCAGCGATACATCTCAGATGCTTGATTTCGATCTTGGTGTGGAATATGAAGTACGTCCCCCCCTCCTTCTCTCTTTCCTTCTATATTCGCCTCCTAGTACAATCTTCTTCAATCGTTTTAACCCTCCGGCTCAGTATCAGAACTGTTAAATTTTTGTTTCCCGGTTGCCCATATTTTGAAATCGGTTTGATAAGAGGGCAAGACGTTTAGTTTTTTGTAACAACTTATTTATCAATGTTTATTATAGATAACCGGTATTGCAGTACAAGGCGATCCGCCAACTGACAGCCCTACCTCTATGGTAACGGAGCTAGACCTGTATCGTAAAGACAATGGCTCCGCTACATGGATACAAGTATGTAATATCTCGTATTGTATAATTGCTGGTTTTTGATGTACAACATCAGAATCTCTGATGAGATTCGATTTGAGACAAAGTATTGGAACTCCTGAACACTCAAGTAAAAGAGAAACCCATGTAGGAATTACACAAATGCGGGATCCAGTAGGATTGTTTTGTGTGGTTGACTGGGGAGGGGTGCTGTAAAATTTAAAAACTTGGCATGATCAATCTCTTTTTATTTACTTTGCCTTTTAAGGTTATTTGTATTGCTGTCTGCTTCAGTTTGTGGGAAGATTCGTCCAATTTGAAGCTGTGAAAATGTTACTTGGTGGAATAACCCCATTCAAAAATAATCAGTCAACAATCATTTAATCAATCTATCAATCGAGCAAGCAATGAAAACATTAATTAATCAATCAATCAATCATTCATTCAATGAGTACTTGTAAATGAATAACTGTACAAAGAAAAACAAATTTGTTTCAATAAAAAACAAACAAATAATCATAAACAAATTAACAGAATACAATTTAAAATAAAATGGAAAAGTAACGAAAAGTACAAAAATATTTATAAAACTCAGAAAAATACAATTAGAATAGACAAATATTCACATCTAAATTAACAGCCGACAATCTCATTCGTTACGATGTCTCATTCCAGCCTCTACGCATCGTAACTGCTGCTTTCAATGGAGGTCAAGCAAGCTACAATACTCTAGATCCTAACATCACCACGAGGTTTCTACGGTTCAACCCAAGACTGTGGCAAGGTAGTGAAATCATGATGAAAGTGGAGATCTACGGCTGCGCAGTGGGAGGTATGTGACACGTCTTCAACATTTGTTTTAAACCCCAAGTGCCCAAAAGTCCATTTGGGACGCATTCTACCATTCCAGGGGCGGACCCATGAATATGTGCACGGGTGGGGTCAGGTACACACCAGACTAAGGCCCGTGATCGTCAATGCAATGGGAAATTCATTTGAGACAGCGGACCAGTGTATGTTGTAAAAACTCCAGCTGGTAAACGACCTTGCCTTTGCAACTCACTCTTTCAATTATGCCTCTCACGCGTCCTCTCCTGTTCTCTCCTGTGTCTCGAGGGTTTTTATTTATGGCTCTCATACACTTAGTCCTTGTGGGTCGATCTGTGGCTGTATGTCAAAGTTAGCCTTTTACGTGCCTGCGTCCTGACCACAATGTAGCCGTATCCTGCGTATCTCAGCTTCCCAGCTGCAAGTATAGGGCCTAATTTCATAGAGCTGCTTAAGCAAAAAAATTGCTTATTTACACATGTTACCGGCCAAAAATTCATGCCATATACATTGCTTGTGACTGGTATTTAGCTGTTGTTTACTTAGCCTAACAATTGAGTGAAGTCTTGGCCGGTAATCTGGTTTTACTAAGCAAGGTTTTTGCTTAAGCAATTTTTTTTGCTTAAGCAGCTCTATGAACTTGGGCCCAGATGGCTAACCTCCTGATTTAGTATTCTTCATGTTATTTTAATTATTCAGCTTTTTCATGTTTGATGCATGGATTATATAGAAGAGTCAGCAATTCTAACTTCACTCTTTCTCTCCATCGATTGCAGAGCCTACACTAAGAATTATGGAACTAACTAAAAAGTATGACGTCTTTACCAATAACTTCACCTTCACGTGCCGGGCTGAGCATTACCCTGTACCCAACATCACGTGGCTGGCTGATAATGCATCGATATCAGCACAAGAGGGCGTCTTTCAAATCTCTGAATACGATGGCGTGTTCCCCACCAAGGTGTCTGTATTGACTCTGATTGGTTTCCAGCCAGCCAATGACAGCGTGGAGTTTGCCTGCCAGGCCACGGCAGGAGCTGATACCGTGGTTGAACGCATTAACACACAATACAGTGAGTAGACACTTTTGATTTATTAATTTGACAGGAAGAATCGATCTAAATCGAAGTAAAATCTTTTTGAGTATAACACGACCGGAGCATACTGATCAAAACGTTGAGTCGTTAACCAGCGGTCCCTTTCAGAATAAATACTACTCAAAAAGAGATATTCAAATGCTGTTACCACAAACCTCTCTTAGTCGTTTTAAATCTATAATTAAATGACAATTCAATGAAGTGAAATTTCTCTGTAGAAGTTTCTTCGTTGATCTAAGAGGAGAAAATTGCATGTTGGTTTACATAATGGTGTTTGAAACAAACATATGTTGACTCATTGAAGCATGACTATACGAATTATACATACTTTTGCATACAAACTATACTACCATTTCAAGATGCAAAAAACATATTTGGTATTTTATTATCATTATAGGTTTCACTGGCTCCGTGTCAGTTACCGCTGACTCACCTGTATATTTTGGCAGTGAAGTAAACATGACTTGTACAGCTTCCGGTGACGACATTTACGTCATAGAGTGGAGTAAACGCTCGAACGGGTCGAGCGCACCGTTCAGTCCACTCAGTGCAGGCGGACGGTTCGACATAGTGAACGTAGAAAACAGCGCTACTGACTGGGACTCAACTCTTACGATAAAGCAATTTGTTGAAGTAGATGATGGAGAGTACGCATGTCAAGTGAACTCTGACACTGCCAGGGACGTCACGGTCGTGATTGGCAGTAAGTGTCCATTTCCAAAATATTGGAAAGTGTTATAAGAAAAAAGAGGTACACTTTTATCCAGAAAGATGTTTTCTTCCATAGAAGGTTTTTGTTTTGTGTTTTTTTTCTTCTTTTTTTTGCTGGCTCAGTTTAACCACTTTACTTCAATTGAAGGCTTTGGAACGCTAGGTGGCAGCAAATATACCAGGTAAATTTCCATTGTAACGTAGTTCTGAACATGCGCAAACTACAGAGAACAATAGATTTACCCGGTAAGTCTGCTGCCACCAAGCGTCCCTAAAGTCCCTCGGCTATTTTCATCTGTTTTGTTCATTGACTAAATTCTCTCCACTTCTCCAGAGAGTGGTATGAGATTTGGATCGCAAAGCGCCATCTACGACGAGAACACAAATACGTACCGACTGGAATGTGAAGTGCTCTACTCGAATCTCATTCCCGACGTCACGTGGTTAACTCCCAGCCTTGAATCAGTGAATCAGACGACAGGAAGACATGAGGTTAGACTTACCGTGTGTTTTTGGTTTGAACATTTTTTTCAAAGGAAATTTATTTTGGGGTAAACCATCCCTATTGCTCTAGGAGTGTACTTTAAAGGGTTTGGGTACTTGTTGTAGGATCCAAAGCACACTGTCCATAGATTTGAATTAAACTTTACACAGTTTGAAGATAATGATGGCTTCCCATAAATATTACTTGCGGAGGTGCTGTAGTTTTTGAGATATGAGAAAACAGTCACGAAAATAACTTTCGTCCCAGGAGACGAACATTATTTTAGCATGTAAAACGTTATCAGTAGGCCTATGGTACAATACAATTTTCAACATTATTGAAAGCGCCCGAGCCTTATCATGTCAAACGAGGCACTTTAAAGTGGTTTTGTAGCATGCACAGCAGTTTGTTGCCTCTAAGGTGCCTTAAAAGCTACCGCGAGTAAAGGCCCCTATATTAATTCCACCACTGGTTCCGAAAAGGGCACAGGTTTTAAAGTTGTTATACTGTTGACTAATGGTTAAATCTGTTCTTATTATCTATGTGTAGATTCAGTCAACAAATGTTGGATTTTCTGCCAAGCAATATCTGTTACTGATACACCAGTACCAACACAATGTGGATGATGGTAGCTACGTGTGCACCGCAGAGGTTGCAGCGACCGGGGAATCCATCAGTGAAACGCTTGCAGCTTCATACGGTAAAGAAAATCAGACACTCAAAATCTGGGGGTTGGGGGTTTGACATTTTACGCATCCGAAAATTATTGGCACACCGGTATGGCTAGACTTGATTCAAGTCCCATTATCGTGTGAGAGGTCCCTCAGCAAGTAACCCCCCCCCCACAACTTACTATAAAACAACACGTATGGCATACAAAGTACAGTGCGCGCTCGCCATACAAATGCGGAACAGGTTTTGGAATGCAGAGCGACACAAAACAGAACTTTCCTGGGGATGGCACGGGATTGGGACTTGAGTCAAGTCTACGGTATGGCAGGAGATTCTGTCCCCCCGGAGTTGCTGTCCCCCATATACCTTATCGCAAATACCAATGCGCAAGCGCAGACTGTTGAATGAGGTGCATTGTGGGATATATATGGATCAAATTTGGATACCAGCAAGACCACAATGCACCTAATTCCAAGCTTTACGCGCGCGCCCCGGTATTTGCGATAAGGTCTATACGGCGAACTGTTTACAGACAACTTCTGATAGCGCCCTCTTTTGAAACATCCTCCTTCAGCCCACGTTAATTTCTATTGGGGGAACAGAATCTCCGGCGGACCGATTTCTCTGGGACACCGGCAATAGTGTAACATTGTAATAATACGTGCTTTAAACAAATATTATCCTCGTTAGCTTGCCAGCTTGAATACTTCACATTTCCCTATACGGCTGGCTCACACGGATGCAAACATCATTTGATTTTCTAATTCTACAATGATCTTTACAACTCCATAAAACCCATTTACCATAGACCTTTATCGCAAATACTTTTTAGGCACGTGAGGCGTTGAATGAGGTGCATGCTGCATGGTCTACCAGCATGCACCTCATTCAACAGTAAGTCACTAACAAGGCTTGCGCAATGGGTATCAAAACAAAACTCTATCAAACTGCTGTCATGTTTGTGAACATTAGCTTACCAGGGAGAAGTCCGAGCCAGCGCGACAACACCCATCATATTGGACCAACTGGTTAACCTCGCCTGCGATGCTAGTAACGTCACTTCCGTCTATCACGCCGATTGGATGAGAGACATCGGTAACAACACCGAGATGGCGCTGACCAGTGATGCCTCTTATACCATCCATGAAGACCGTGCGGGTGGGCTATTTCACCTGTACCTGGATATAGGCAATTATTCCGAAGCGTTTGACGGGTACTACATTTGCTCCATTAATAACGGCACGGCGACTGCGGGTGTTGCAGTCACCAGGAAGCTAGGTAAGTATGAATTTAGGGACAATGAAACAAGGTCTGTGTCTCCTTAAATCTTCCTCTTTCTCTACAGACATCTGTTCTGTCCTTCTATTGAGCTGAATTTTTTGCAGGGTTTTATCCAGGTTGTTGGAGTGTTTTGACGGTTGGCTTTCTGAAGGTACTGGATCAGGACTGCAGAGTCGCGACCTTCCACGGGGAGCTACGTGCAGTGAAGGTAATCTCTCGTATGTTCTCGTGCTCACAAGATTCTAATCGTCTTCTTTCTGAGTTGTTATTCTTTGAGAAGCACTAGATAGCATGTGTACGGAGTATGGAGAAGACGCGACACGGAAGGCGGGTCTGAGCTGTCAATCACGTACATCAGCGGCTACATTCACACCAATCAACCGACGTTACATGAAGATCACTGAATAGCAACGCATTCGACAACCATGGCGCCATTTCGTTGTCGAGCATCTGCTACGACAATACCAGGTAACGTGAATGTACATTTTTACATTGCCAATAAACTTATATGATAATAGATGGATTGCAAAACGCGTCATTGACCGCCATCTTTAATGTAAACCGATTGAAAAATGCTCGCGTGTACGCACTACGCAATACTCTCAGCCAATGAGAGCTCTTCATGTTTGCACAATTCATTAAAGATGGCGGTCAATGAAGTCTACTGGCCAATGACATCTATTAGTAAAAACTGACTTTCCGGAATGTTTTGATGTTGAATAGTTTGGTACTTGTTTCTTTCAGGGTCGTCCTAGAGATGAGCTTGCAAGACTCTGCATAATGATTTCGATGGACATGTTCAGCCTATCATTTTGCGAGAAACCTTACTTGGACATTGGAAAGGCGAGACGAGATCTCCATTTTACGCATCAATTTCTTCTTGACGTCATCATTCTGGTCTCGCACTGTGCCTGTTGTTCAATTTGAACATACCCATAAGATGAGGGGAACATTTTGACTCGGGAGATAATAGGTCTAAAATATTACTTTTCATTTGGGGTGGAATAAAGACAAATTGACTAGAGCGAGATTTGAACCAACGACCTCCGGATAAACGTGCCGCCGTCCTACCAACTGAAACAATGCTAGCGGTCTCCCTATCTTGTCAATATCTTTGTTCGGGTGCAGATTGTAAGAGACAAGGTTTTCTTCCTCAACCAGCCCATACCCCCTCCCCTAGTAATGGGTAGGCGGGTTGACTTCACTGTAATTTCTTTGTCAAACTCTTAAAACGAGGGCTGGTTAAACACTGCGTCATGGCACATGTTAATTGTTTTTTTTCTCCAAGGACAAATCGCCAGATTTGGCAGCGTCATGGCCGAGCGGTTAAGAGCACCGGATTCAAGCACTGCTGTTTGATCAGCAGGGTGTGCGTTCGGATCCCGGTCGTGACACTTGCTTCATAAAATTGGGGGGGCAGTGCTTTCTGCTCTACCGGCCAGGCTTCGAATTGATGATACCCAAGCCTACATCCGTATGGACTGTAAAGGGGTTAACCCTGTTTCAGCCCTAGGAGTAGGTGGCAACGGTCTCTGGAAAAAAATAATTGTAGCCCACACCTTGAAGTGGCCTTCAGGCCTTGTGTGTCAGGCGACTTGCATACAAAAAAATATATAAAAAAAACATTCCACATAGCAAAAAGGGGATCAGATGTAGGAGTTGTGTACTTACTTTTTTGTTATGAACTTTTCAAGAGTAGCGGATGGTTGTTAATACAAATTATTACAAAATATATTTTAGAAACGACCAATTTTAGTTCATCCAGTTTGAGAAAAAATGAATTTGAGCATGAGGTTTCAAACATTTAGCCTTTCTCTGCCAACTCAAAGCACACAATACAGTACAACATGTGCGTTGGCTTATTTTCTTATGACCGATGGAGCCCACATTCTCACTGGTTTCATATTTCTACAAAGCTTTACTTTATACGCTTAAAGGCAGTGGACACTATTGGTAATTACTCAAAATAATTATTAGCATAAAACCGTTCTTGGTGACGAGTAATGGGGAGAGGTTGATGGTATAAAACATTGTGAGAAACGGCTCCCTCTGAAGTGCCATAGTTTTCGAGAAAGAAGTAATTTTCCATGAATTTGATTTCGAGACCTCAGATTTAGAACTTGAGGTCTCGAAATCAACCATCTAAATGACACAAATTTGTGCGACAAGGGTGTTTTTTTCCTACATTATTATCTCGCAAGTTCGATGACCAATTGAGCTCAAATTTTCACAGGTTTGTTATTTTATACATATGTTGAGATAACCAAGGCTAGTCTTTGATAATTACCAATAGTGTCCAGAGTCTTTAATAAACCACATGCCGATTTAACAAATAACTATATATTGATCTTAACTCTATATTAACCTTAAATGCAACAAAAAGTGTGCTGTTTTACTATGGTTATACTGACAAACGCATCTTTAAAAAAAACCTAATCTCAGTGCTTTGTGAAATCGAGCCCGGCCGTTAAAACAAGATCGAATGTTAATTTAAATGGATGGCATATAGTGTGGTTATCACTTCAAAAGTTAATAACACTAATATCTTATCTGAAAAAAGGGTTCCATGCGTGACATCTATACATTCATGTATTATAATGATAATTGAATGACTCAAAACTTCAGGTATATTTTGCATCTATTCATAAACTGTGCAAATCTCGCGGTTCTAGTGTTAGACATTCCGGGATCGAGTTGTTTTGTAAACCATAATATCGAGTTGTCATCAACACTAACACTCAAAATTACCATCAAACCTAGCTATCTTAGGCATAAAAAAACCTTGTTAATGCCCTTTTCCGACCGACCAGAAATCCACGGTAGCGTTTTTTTTTTCCATTTGGTGTTTTTTTTTACTTTATTTTTTAAAGTATTTTATACTTTGAATGCCAAATAAACGACAATAAACCCTTCATCCGACGCTGAAATATTATTTTAGCGTGCTGTCAGAAATCACGATAAACGATGAAGTGTTTGATATTGTCTGTTTTTTATATGGTCGTTCAAATTTTGTTGAAATTTGTTTTAAAGGGCGGCCTCGTCCAAAATTACTTGTTTTTTTTTAATGTTAACTTCGACATTTGTTTTGCTTATATTAAAATTAAAATTGTATTCGTTTTTTTTCTCAATAAGTGAGTTTAAATAGATTTTGAAATAAGATTGAATAAATGTTTTTTATAATAATCTGAGTTGGGGTGTTTTTCTCGTTTTCATTCATACGGGACTTGCTCAGTCTATTAATTTGTAAATAATTGCTTTAAATAATGATATCTTTACATTGATATTAAAGGCAGCGGACACTATTGGTAATTACACAAAATAATTATTAGCATCAAACCTTATTTAGTAACGAGTAATGGGGAGAGGTTGATGGTATAAAATATTGTGACAAACTGTTCCCTCTGAAGTGGAGTAGTTTTCGAGAAAGAAGTAATTTTCCACTTATTTGATTTCGAGACCTCAAGTTTAGAATTTGAGGTCTCGAAATCAATCATCTAAACGCACACAACTTCGTGTGACAAGGGTGTTTTTTCTTTCATAGTTATCTCGCAACTCCATCGACCAATCGAGCTCCAATTTTCACAGGTTTGTTATTTTATGCATATGTTGCGCCACAGCAAGTGAGATGACTGGTCTTTGACATGTACCAACAGTGTCCACTGGCTTTAAACCAAAATCTTAAACACGAAAACATCATGCTTTGTTTCCCAAATCAATGCAATGCCATTTTGTAGTCATAAAGTTATGCTCCCTTGCACTGCAGTTTACCTATACACCGTGTTTCCCGCCTGATGCCTATCCTCGTTCAAGGTATTGTACCTGGGTTTCTTAAAAAAAAAAAAACTTGTATCTGGTGCTCGATGTGTGGTATTATAGTAACCTCCTACTTTTGTATTTTTTTATTATCTCGCAAGTTTGATGACCAATTGAGCTCAAATTTTCACAGGTTTGTTAGTTTTTGCATATGTTGAGATACACCAACTGTGAAGGCTAGTCTTTGACAATTACCAATAGTGTCCACTGTCTTTAAATAATGATATCTTTACATTGATATTAAAAACTATACTTCAAAGAATAAGACTCCACATAGTGTATTTACAGCTTCTTGTTTTTTCGCTATTATGATACAGTGTTATAGTTCACTCACATAAAGGACTTTTTCCAACGGGGACTATTTGAACGCTTGGTGGCGACAGACTCAAAAGGTAAATCTATCGTTCTTGGTGATTTGCGCATGTTCATAACTACGTAACAAAATTACGTTCTGTAAGGGCTGCTACCACATAGAATCCCAAAAGTCCAAATAATTCTGATCCGATCAATTTTCTCCCCATGCAAATGACAGTCGCTCCGGACCCAAATTGACAGAGCCGCGAACTTGCTCATTGCTACATTCGGTGTAATAATTTTAAATGGACAGTTTTAGGTGTTATTTTTGAGTGAAAATATTACGATTGTATACGAGGTCTTTTATGTAACCCCATGTAAAAGACCTTTATCTTAATCACGCTGTCACCATCTTGGCCATGTTCCCTGTTTCCAACAGTAATGAATGGTTTTACATTCATTGCGCAAACAGGGCACCAGACTATTATTTCGTCCAGCCTCAGTTTGGTTACAATGACTTGAAATGGAGTAAAATCAAGATGGCCACACCGTGATAAAAGTACATACCAATCAGTCGCGACCTTGGTTTTTTTTTACAGTTCGAAGTAAGAGCAATCATTCACTTTCTTGAAGTCGCAGACATCAGCCTTGCGAGTAGCGTTGTTGAGCTGACAAATCTTACCCTGCTGCCAGAGATTGAAGGAGTGGCATCGAGGCTCCGCCAAGCACGCCTGACCACACCCAATGACTCCCTTGGCTGTCAGGTTCTTGATGTCATGGTTGAGCAGACACTGTGATGCGAACCGACCGTCACCATCAGCTGTAAGGCACACGGGATGAGGGACGCGCATCTCACAAGCAGCGAAGCTGACCTTATTACAGTCTGTATCGCCCCATTTACCACTGTACATGTACTTGCTAGCCATTCTGATACAGTGAGCAGTCACCTCATTTGGTTCGCCTACAAACCAGTTGTCAAACTTAAGTTTTACGTCCACCCCAGAGCATGTCAATTGTTTGTTAGTGTTGAAAACATTACAGCAATTACAGAAATTATTTAGCTCTTGCCAAACATAATCATGCTTGTCTCGAGATTCAGGCATAACCATGGTACTTCCGGGCCGGTCACAAGCCCTCGTAGCATCGAACCAATTCATCCTCTCGGGTAGAAAGACGTAGCAGGAGTCTTGCCAAGTAAACCAGCCGGGAGGACAAGCTGCTTGCAACCCGTCAATGAAAAATACAAATAGAAAGCACACGTGGAAAACCCAAGCAGTAGATGCAGACATCTCGACTCTTATCAGACAAAGTTCAAAATGAATCTAGCTAGCAGGCTGGGAAGATAAATCTGGCTAAATTTTCTGATATTGAGGACTTCCACTCTCTATGTCGGTTGCTCTCCAAGTAAATTATAGACAATGATGAGCGTGGTATCAAAAACACAGACACAAAAACATGGTGTTTAATACAACTGTTGCTTGGCTACTAAGGACTCGGCTTCTCTAATTAATGCTTTCTTTATGCTTGAGTGGAGAACCTCCCAACTGTATGTCACATTTCATGATTAATGCTGATGGCACAAACGTGGATATACCAATAACTATTTAAGTACATTCAATAATTAATGCTGATTGCACTTGTGGGTCTACCAATCTTTGTTTGAGTAAAATAATGTTGATTGCACAAACGTGGATATACCAATAACTATTTATTGAGTACATTTCAATAACTAATGCTGATTGCACAAACGTGGGTATACCCAAAGCCATTTGAGTACATTTCAATAATTAATGCTGATTGCACAAATGTGGGTCTACCAATACTTTTTTGACTAAAATAATGTTGATTGCACAATTGTGCATGTACCAATAACCATTCGAGTACCTACGTATAACCATAGAGAAATTTCTTTATGGTATAACGACTAGTACTCCTGTGGAAAAAAACAGAGTTTGCGCATCTTTAGGTTTTCTCAGTCAAAAAAGTACAGCCAATTTAGTGTTCATGCATTCGAGTTATTAAAGCGATCTTGCCAAACCAGTTGTTCCTGTGTTTCAAATTCAGAAATCGTGCATTCATTCAATTTCATTTTGTGACATTCGAATTCCTTTAGCAATGTGTTCAATATAAGATTATAAGCTCGTTGGACTGGAAGGGCTCCTGCGAGTTTGAATGTTGTTTTATTGAATGTAAGTTGGATGTTTAGTTTGTTCAATCGAATGACGCAACATTACTTTTACCTAAAGGCTCAAAAAGAAATTAAATTACAAATTCAGACAGCAGTCAATTTCGTGTAAAATGGAGTGGTTTGGAGGTTACAATGGCTTCTCCAGGCGAAATTGACCGAGAAAACCTATTTTCTTTGCATCCGATGCTAAATTTTACATCTATTTTATTGTTGTACAAATCCATGGGTACAAACATTGTAATCCGTGCGTAAGGGTTCCTAAAATACTATAATTATAATAATACAAAGTTATGGTTATCATGAAAAGAAATCTGAAGTTTAGTTGACTGAAAACATATCTGTTGATTGGTTTTCAAGAGGCTGGGAGACTTTATGTTTGTTATATTTAGCATTGTGAATATAAACACGTGTGGTAACACTATGATCTCTGCGCGGTTTCTTAACGAATTTGGAACCATCACTTAACTGTGCCATCTTGATTCATAGTGTGAACACATAGTCGGAATACAGAGTCAACAATCAATATCAACATAAATTTTACCATCAAACATGTACAGTTTCCACCAGACACCCCTGGAACCCCCACATGGTTTCCACACAGGAACCCCCACAGGAAACCCTAAGGAACCCCACAGGTTTCCACAGACACAGCACATTATTTCCTCAGGAACCTCCTCAGTATTTCCCCAGGTGGAAACCTCAGAGGGTTTCGGAAGGAATCCACAAAGACTCCACAGAAACCTCCATGGGGTTTCCACAGGGACCCCACAGAGTTTCCACAGGAACATCCTCATTATTTCCCCAGGAACCCCCAGAGGGGGGTCTCCACGGGAACCTCCATGGGATTTCCACAGGGAACCCACAGGGTTTGCCCAAGATCCCCAGACGGTTTCCACAGAGGGTTCCACAAGAACCCCACAAGGACTCCACAGAAACCCCCACATGGACTCCACCAGATGAACTCGACAGGGTTTCCACAGACACCTCATAAGGACTCCACAGGAACACCACTATGGTTTCCTCAGGAACCACCATAGGCTGTGTGATATTTGCATATTCATACAAATGTGAGCAATAAGCATTGGCACCATTAATTCAGCAATGCTGAAACAGGTGTGTTTGGCTAAATTGTTCATTCCAATGACCCACTCTCGAGGTTTAACTGAATACCTACGGTTTTTACTTTTAGGAACTGATACAAAAATACGTTTTTTCAATTGAACTTCCTCGGCTTAAGCCGTTAGACACAGCGCATGACAGGTTGTTAAACTAACAATTGTTTTGAATAAACATGAAGTTTATAATGTGTGCATAACTAATTAGATCACGACCATGTCATAAGGTGTGCCCACAATGTGCTCACATTTGGTGCGTTCGATTAGCTTCCCTGGGTCGACCCCGCGGTGCTCACTCGGGTGAGCCCCTGACATGAGCTAATCGAACGATCACACTCGCCCTCTCGTGGTAACGGCATGCACCTCGGGTCACCCCAAGTGACCCACTCTACAAGCAGGGCACTGGGGCTGACCCGGGTGAGCCCGTCAAAGCTATTCGAACGCACCGGGGCAGACCGGGGTCGACCCAGGGAAGCTAAACAAACGCAACCATGCACTGTGGGCCAGTAGAGGAAAATATAAAAATATCGAGTTATATTATGTGTGCATAACTAATTAGATCACGACCATGTCATAAGGTGTGCCCACACTGCGTTCAAAGTTGCCATTTTAATGTTTCCTCTCTTAAACTTCCTCGAGTCCATTAAACTGTTTTTTGTTTGTTATAGTAAATCTGTATTCTCTTTATTTGTGATAACAAAATAATTAAATGAAAAATAAGCTGTTGACAACCAAAATGACCCATTGTACTAAACAAACACAACTCTTTTGGGTGCCATATTTCGACCCGCGGCAGGTAGGATGTATACTTATATCGTGTCCGAATTACACGTGGATCCATATTGTTAAAAACAAATAAAAAACAACTATAAAAAAACCCCAAAAACATCCAAACAGGCAAACAAAGAAAGACACAAATATACATGGGGTGACTATACCCGAACCCCGTCTACAGAAAAAGCATTCTCGATAAAGCTTTGTTGAGTCCTTTCTCTATTTTTGACCTAGTACCCGCAATCTGTTTTCGCCTGGAAAAAATATGCATACGGGATTGAGACCATTACTAAACAAGTGACCAGCTGAACATTCCTAAGCCTGGGGTGTCACTGTGGACTGAAAATCCTCACTGTTATGCAAATGAGGATGATTGCGTTGTTTTCAAAGTACTTATAGTGGCGAATTCGCCGTCTGAATGGCCAGTCAATGTGTGTAGATCCTCCAACGCTGGACAGCAGTGATTAGAGGCATTATATAACTCTGTATTGTAACGGTAAAATACCGGTAATGACTTATCCATTCATCGAAACAGACAAGTACAATACATATGAAGCGCGAAGTCGAGGCTCTACACGTGCAAGCCTTGCTGCTTGGTGCATGCAAGGCAGGGCATCGTTCACTTTGGACCAAGTCGCGCTGGAGCACAGCCGTATCTCTCGGCTCTTCGTGGGATCTGGACCTCGCCTTTTCTGATGAACTTTTACTTGTAAATTTATCAAACATTCTTACTGTGGCCAACCATGGGCATTCAAAAACATTTGGGCAATAAATGGTGCACCTTTTGATCCAATTATGACATTCGTTATCGGAGGTTTTGCCGAAAGTGGAAGTAGGACCTAATGGAGAGAGCCCGGGGGATTGGCTGTGAACTGCAATAGTGAAACTTCACGACCGAAGCCAGCTCCAATCTAGCCACCTCCAATCTAGCCAGCTCCCATCCAGCCAGCTCCCATCCAGCCAGCTCCCATCCAGCCAGACTTTAATGAACATTGATATGACTTTTTGTGATATGCTGAGATTCTAAAGAGGCTGGATGGGACCTCAAGATGAGCGTGTATTATCTGTGGATATGTGGTTTGTGGACGAACATTGGAGTCCTCGCCGGAGTCACCGCCGGATTCAGGTAAGGAAAACTTGGCACCATCCGACCTCCACTTTTTAGCTGGCTGAAAAAAACACCTTGATACTAAAATGTTGAACAGGGGGGTTGTACAAGTTTTACTGTAGTGGGAAATCACGTTTCATTTTGTGATAAATACAAAATTTGAGTTGAATTGAAAACTGCCTCTTATAAGTTGTGAAAAGAACCTGCGATTTAAAGGTATAATTAAACAAATTTGTTACAATTTGTACAATTATTTTAGAAAACACACAATAAACACGAGTTGAATTGAAAACTCTTTATTGTGAAAGAAAGAACCTTCCGTTTATAGGTTGAATTTAAAAAAAATTATAATATGAAAGAATTTTTCAAATTAAATAGTTTAAGACAATTTTTACACACACATAAATAATAAATAGTGGAGGTCGGATAACGCAAGTTATCCAGTCAAGATCAAGATCAAGGCGAAGACGTCGAAGTGTAAGAGAAGATCTAACCCGTTCTCTTGCAGAATCCCACCCCTCGTACCGCCCTTCCCCTCCAAGATATTCTTCGATCTTGTTGATGTTGTCCTTACTTGTGCAGCTTTCAAAGGTGACGTCACATTTTCCTGGCTTTTCTTGAGATGCATATTGGTCGAAGCCAATGATGCTTTTTAGTTGGGAGACTGGTCCTACTGGAAATTTCTGTCGGGGTTGATACTTCAAAGTCGTCAGTTGTCATGCTTATTATAGTTGTAAAATATTTAAAATATTGTAACTATTTGTCCAGAAAGATGAGTAATATTCTTCCTGGAAATAAAATAAAAATGAGAAATAAAATTCAAAAATACAAATTAGATACTGCCTTTACTGCTTTATTTCGTATCGTAAGCACATAACCCTCCCCTGTGTTTAAAATCGTCAGTTGTCATGTTTATTATAGTTGTAAAATGTTTAAATTATTGTAACTATTTGTCCAGAAAGATGAGTAATATTCTTCCTGGAAATAAAATAAAAATGAGAAATAAAATTTATAAAATACAAATTAGATACTGCCTTTACTGCTTTATTTCGTATCGTAGGCACATAACCCTCCCCTGTGTTTAAAATCTTCAGTTATCATGTTTATTATAGTTGTAAAATGTATAAATTATTGTAATTATTTGTCCAGAAAGATGGGTAATATTCTTTCTGGAAATAAAATAGAAATGAGAAATAAAATTCAAAAATACAAATTAGATACTGCCTTTACTGCTTTATTTCGTATCGTAAGCACATAACCCTCCCCTGTGTTTAAAATCGTCAGTTGTCATGTTTATTATAGTTGTAAAATGTTTAAATTATTGTAACTATTTGTCCAGAAAGATGAGTAATATTCTCTCTGGAAATAAAATAAAAATGAGAAATAAAATTTATAAAATACAAAATAGATACTGCCTTTACTGCTTTATTTCGTATCGTAAGCACATAACCCTCCCCTGTGTTTAAAATCTTCAGTTGTCATGTTTATTATAGTTGTAAAATGTTTAAATTATTGTAACTATTTGTCCAGAAAGATGAGTAATATTCTTCCTGGAAATAAAATATAAAATAAAAATGAGAAATAAAATTTATAAAATACAAATTAGATACTGCCTTTACTGTTTTATTTCGTATCGTAAGCACATAACCCTCCCCTGTGTTTAAAAAATATATATCATAGTAGTAAAATATTATTCCAGTCCTATCACTATTCACTTGATGACTAATGTTTGATTTAGGAATTGTAAATATATTATTCAGACCAGCTAAATAAATATTTACATATTCCTGACATTGTCAGCATAGCATCAATTCTGAATGTGAAATTTAAAACTTAAAATGCAACAAATATAACAAACTTAATCTTTTTTTGTACAACAAAGAAGTTCTAAAACTGAAACATTTTATCTGAAAGCTTTTAGGGCTTATCAAATAAATGCGCTTAGCTCAAGTATTCGTCAGCGCTGCGGTGAAGGAAAACAACTATAAAAAAAATATATATAAAAAAAAAATCCCGGAGAAGACGAGAGAGGAGAAAAGATGGTGAACAAGAGCAGATAATCCATGAAGGATGACATCACTGACCTGGGTATGTACGGGTGGTAAGATTGTGTTGGCCTAGAAATAAGACTAACTATCTACTTATTCAGCAGATCCAATGGCGAAAGGTTAAGTATAAGGGTTGACTGGCGTAGTGCTTAGTCTTGGTTCCAAGACGCTCTTGAATCAAAACTAAGAACTACGCCGTCAGAAGTAAACGAGTGGCTTGACGATGAAGACTCTCCCTGTGATGTTCCTGATGAGTGACCGGAGGCAAGACCGAGGTCGGCTGTTTGCAACAAAGGTCAAGTATAACAGGTGAAGTATCTAACAACCGCTTCCTCCACAGGGATTCTAACAACCGCTTCCTCCACAGGGATTCTAACAACCGCTTCCTCCACAGGGATTCTAACAACCGTTTCCTCCACATAACAACCGCTTCCTCCACAGGGATTCTAACAACCGCTTCCTCCACTGGTAGTCTAACCTTTAATCTTTCTTTCACAAGACACAATACTTGTTTATGTTTTCTAACGCTGTAACCTTTTTTTCACACAGATGAGGACGTTGAAATGCAGAAAGTTACGTGACGATGTTCCTTTGATCTCATGTGTGACCTGGGCCCAATTTCATAGAGCTGCTAAGCACAACAATTTGCTTAGCATTTAAAAAAAATCCTTGATAAAAAACAGGGTTACCAACCAAATTTCCATTTGTTGAATATTCAGCTGCTGTTTGCTTATGCTGAAAAATCACGTGGAAATTTGGTTGGTAATTCTGTTTTTATCAAGGCAAACATTTTATGCTAAGCAGAATTTTTGTGCTTAGCAGATCTGTGAAATTGAGCTCTGAAGTCGGTGAAGTGTTTGCAGCAAAGGCTAAGTATATAAAGTGCAGTATTAGGTAAAGTATAAGGGTAGGTGTGAACGCAAACATAATCCTCTCCTCTGTAGCTTCTAATGTTTATCCTTGCTTTTATTTTCCACAGTTGGATTGCTAAAATTGATAGTGGCAAACAAGTGTGCACAGATGGCAGCTCTAAGACACCGTAGATGACGTCGGCTTGGTAAAGTATTGGGGTTATTTCGGATGGATAACCTGACTTTCGCTAATAGGAGACTTTTAGGACGCTTGGTGGCAGCAGACTTACCAGGTAAATTCCATTGTTCCCGGTAATGTGCGCATGCTCAGAGCTACGTAAACAATTGAAATTTAGCTGGTAGGTCTGCTGCCACCTAGCGTTCCATAGTCTCCCATTGTTCTGACTCCAAAATGCTGACCATCCTTTTTTTGTCTTTCTTCAAAAAGCAGATTATGTTTAATCTTGAAGATGATGAAGTAGTTTGGGTGCTGAAATCTTCACTGAGCTGAGTTGATGTCTATCAACAGGGACCATGGTCATTCACAAGATGCGGTAATGTATCGGTTTATAACCATTTAGTAACTGGTGAAGAAAGTACCTTCTAAATGAGGCAACAACTCCTCAGTCAAGAAAATTTGGAGGAGCGTGAACAAATCTAAACGTCAGTTGACTGAAAAACCAGTTTTTGAATCTATCAAACGAAAGACAGTTGTAAACTGAAGTTAAAATAATGTCATTTGAGATTTGACAACAAGCACAGACGACTCTGACCCCAACCACCGTGGTGAAACAAGTTGAGAATCATGTTAAACCTGCCATACAGTTATTTTTTGTACGCTCCAAACAAAATCCTTTCTAAAACAATGGCGTGTGCTCTTCTTGCAATTGTTCATTAAATTATGTTAATTAACACAAACTAAATTGTTTGGATGAACAGATGTGGAAGATACTGGAAGTGCTGACTATTGGATCTGTATGGATGGGCATTGATGGAGGGTACATGTGCAAGGAGCAGCTTCGTAAGTTTTAGCAAAGGTAACAATTGGTAAATGAGCTAATGTTTCAGAATCGGCAACTTTGAAGATTTCAAATCATACTTTTTACTAAAATTACATTCGTTCCCAGCCTTTATTTTGCAATAAACACACCATACAACCAACTGGTGACAAATTTCATCAGAAAAGGAGGTCAAGAATTTCAGGAAAAAAAGATTAGAAAAAACACAAAAGGAAAGACAAATTCTGTCATGTTCGATGAGTTGACGAACTGTTTAGGCCTAAAGGAGAATTCCTTGCATATGGAAGCATTTTAACTTGACTATTCCTTGTTAGAAAACAACTGTCACTTGTGTAAACAGTATTCTCAAAAATTGATCTTTAGAAATCCTTTATTATTTACCACAGAGTTAAGTTTTCCGGAAAAATATTTACAAAAAATAGTATGTCATGTTTTGTCTTGTTGAATGAGTTGAAGAAATTATTGGACCTGAAGGAGACTTCAAACCTAACTTTTCCTTAGAACAACCATTGGGTGCGTTCGTTTAGCTTCCCTGGGTCGACCCCGGTGTGTGGCGTTTTTTATTTTTTTGCAAGGACGAACGTGTGCAAATATTACCCACGTTCGTCCTGGAAAAAAAACCGCCACACACCGGGGTCGACCCAGGGAAGCTAAACGAACGCACCCATTTACTTGTCTAAACATTATTTAGCGAAGTTTATCTTTTGAAATCTTTTATTATTTACCACAGATTTAGGCGAATGAGCTATATGAGATGAAGTACTCCCAATATCGAGGCTAATCAACGCTTTATGGACTATTGGCTTGCCATCATCCGAAGAAAGACTTTGCAAGTCTAGCTATATAAGTTCAACTGTAAGTTTTGGCAAAAGTGTTAAAAGAAAACATTGTCTTGGATCGGTCGAGTTGGTCTATGAAAAGCGTTAGTAACCGTTTGTTATAAAATGCATATGGTTAGAAAGATATTATAAAAGTAGAATATGATGATCCACACAAGTATCACTCAGTTGCGTGGTTTTCCTTTAACCTCGTCAACTAACACGGTCTCCCATTTATGGGAGTCAAATGTTCCCATTCTGGCCGACTGTGTTAGTTCGCCAAGTAAAAGGAAAACCACGCAAGTTCGAGGCAAATGTGTTGGTCATGACTTTCTACTTTAAAACATCTTTCTAACCATAATGCATTTTATAACAAACTGTTGCAGACGCTTTTCAAAGACCAACTCGACCGATCCAAGGCAACGTGTTCCTTTTTAATGTTTAGTAAAGGAGCTGATGTTTCAGAATTAGCAACTTTGAAGGTTTCAAATCGCACATTAATTTTGACTAAATTCAATCATTCCTATCCTTAAATTTGTAACAAACACATTATTCAACCAACTGGTGGACAATTTCATAGGAGGTCAAGTTTTTTTAGGAAAAATATTGTTAACCACAAAAAAAGGAAACAACATTTTTTAAATATTGTGCCATGTTCGACGAGTTGATGATCGTGGTTCAACTTCATGGCTCTGCTTACCGCCGAATTCTGCTCTTACAAACACCATTTATGCGCTAACTGTGTTACTGCTAACGCGCACAAATTTGACGTAAGCATGGAAGAATTCCTTGCACATAATAGCATTCAAACTTGGCTATTCCCCAAAATAATTGTTATACTTGTATAAACATTATTCTCAACAATTGTTTTAAATATTATTTACCACAGGTTCAGGCGATGACCTCAAATAATGAGACGACATAATCAAAATCTTGAGGCTAATCAACGCTTTTTGGACTGTTTGCAACCATCCGAAGAAAGACTGTGTCAAGTCTACCCAGATGATTCTCTGCTACAGTTCAACTCGTCAAGTGATATAGTGGTGTTGAGACCACATACAGTAACGTTTTTGGACTGTCGCCAACTGAAGAAAGACTAGCCGATAACTCTCTGCATACAGGTCAATTACTGTTCAAGTGGTGTTGATGCTACATTTTGTAAGTTTGGAGTGCCGCCAACTGAAGAAAGACTGTGTCAAGTCTACCCAGACGACTTTCTGCTACAGTTCAACTCAAGTGATTTCATGTAGTAATGTTGATGCTACATTTTAGTTTGGATTGTCATACTAAAGAAAGACTGTGTTAAGTCTACTCAAAATGACTCTCTGCAAGTTCAGCTCAGTGCTCAAGAGATGAAGTGATCTCGATACCTTCATTGCAATTGACGGTCAACAAATGAACAAACACTGTCAATTCTCGCCGGATGAACTCCTACACAATGTTCAACTGATACAAGCTGGACCATTATGATAATCTAATGGGAGACTTTTTGGACGCTTGGTGGCAGCAGACTTACCACGTAAAATCCATTGTCCTCGGTCATGTGCGCACGCTCAGAACTACGTAAACAATGTCAATTTACCTGGTAGGTCTGCTGCCACCTAGCGTCCCAAAGTCTCCCATTCTGAGGTCTCGAAATCAAATTCGTGGAAAATTATTTCTCTCTCGAAAACTACGTTACTTCAGAGGAAGCCATTTCAAGTACCAAGTAAGGTTTTATGCTAATAATTATTTTGAGTAATTACCAATAGTGTCCACTGCCTTTAAAGATGGTACATCTGAGAGGAGCTTTGTCGCCTTGATCAAAGAAGGCCTGTTGCATGGAATGTTATGCTTCCACACCCATAGACTGAGAGCTAATAAAAGGAAGCTTGCGCGCAATAACTGGTTGAATAATTTCCATGTACATGGAATCACCTCCTTGGTTTTGAAATCACAAGCCTGCTTTGATCATGAACACACACAAAGCTCATTTAAGATAGTTATTTTCCCTAAATTTGTTTTAGAAATCACAGCTAGAAATACTCGTGTTTAATAAGTTTCAGTTAGAAAACAAATGCTCTACAGAATAATTTATTTGATGACGGTAGACAACCGGGAAAAAACTTCCCCAACCTGGACCCAATTTCATAGTGCTGCAGCCATGCTTTTAAGCACACTATTAATAATCTAAGCAAAATAAAATGCTAATTAGAACAAAGTGAGCAGTTAAAATACAGTGTCACAAGTACATTTTTTGACTGGTATCCTGCTCATTATTGCTAAGCAGGGATTTAGGCAGTCTTAAAAAAAGCAGCTCTATGAAATTAGGCCCTGGTGTTGGACTTCCTTTTGTCTCAATTATGTTGTTTATAACTTGCAGGAGCTAGCAGGAGCAGGGCCCAATTTCATAGCACTGCCAAGCACAAACATTTGCTTAGCATGAAATTTCTTCCTTGTGAAAAACAAGATTACCAACCAAATGTCCATTTGCTGAAAATTTCTTGTTACTGGACTTGGCTATTATTGGCTTATCCGACGTGGAAACTTGGTTGGTAATCCTGTTTTTATCCAGGCAACAACTTCATGCTAAGCAAATTTTTGTGCTAAGCAGCTCTATGAAATTTGGCCCAGTTAGCTTGAAAACAAAGTCTATGCAAAAACTTTGCAAGCTATTTAGCCGTCGATTTCACCAAACTCTTCCTAACTTAGGATTAATCTTAGGACTTGGAACATGTTCAGTTCCGTATCTAAATACGTAGGAGGCATTGAACCCATCCTAAGTTACTCGTCCTAACTCGAGTTAGGATTAATCCTAGCGTTTCCTGAAATCGGCTGCAGACCTTTTTGGCTAGTTCTTTTAATAGTTTCAGCAAGTTGGCGTAGGAACCAGACAGGGCGCAAAATGATGACGTGTTTACTTTAAAGACAATTTAGGATGCGTTCGTTTAGCTTCCCTGGGTCGACCCCGGTGTGTGGCGTTTTTTTTTTCCGGGACGTACGTGGGTAATTATCTGCACACGTTCGTCCTGGAAAAAAACAACCACCACCCACCGGGGTCGACCCAGGGAAGCTAAACGAACGCACCCTTAATAAACTACACTCTAAAAAATAGTGTTTAGAATTTCACCACATTTCTAAGCATCGGTAAATTTGTACCAACTTTTCCATATGTTTTGTGTGTTCGGATGCTATACAAACCACTTTGAGCAGGTTTCAAAATGATAAACATTTTCCTTTAAACATACATTATTTAAATTGGGCACAACATTAATTTTTAACAGTGTACCTTATATTCGCCCATCGTTTTGCGTCAGACTGTTGACTTATCATTAATAATGTTTTAAAACAAACGACTAACGTTTTTACATTGAGGCTTTAAAAGTTCATGTATGAGTGATTACTGGAAACTAAGTAAGGTATATTACAAAATAAATGATCACGTGATCAGGTGATTATTGTTGAGATGTTTACTTGGTGCTTTAATAAATGCGTCTGTTATTCATCACCTTATTCTAGGGTTATACCCTTGGCTTTTGAAACCGTTTGATTATTTTAATCCCTAGGTGGTCGAGTTTTTGATGATCTGAGATGAGACGCGCCGCGGTAATGCTTCTTATATTCAAATTGTTTGTGATAACAAGTAAAACCTTGTGCGATGACCGTAGTATTTCTAAGTTAAAACTTTTCTCAAAATGTGTTACGCATAATATACAATAAAATTAACCCTATGACATTTTGGTAGCGTCTTTCAGATTTCGCCGAAACTCGGGATGATGTGTCCCAGCAGGACGAATGATCCATTAAAGGAACCTATACCGCAGTAACACTTTAAACACTCCAAGTTTGGTAGGTGGACAAGTCGTTAATGGTCCCACGCGGTGAGATTGTCGAGTTTTCACTGCTCTCGCGCGAGCTTCCGGTTGTCGACTTCTGTAGAAGTCGGGCAGCGCGCAGTAGTCGCTACGCTGCAACTCGACTATCTCACCGCGTGGGACCATAAACGACTTGTCCACAGGTCTAAAATTTGGGGGATACAAAGTATACATAACTGTAGTACTGCGAAGTGAATTTAAAATTCTCACAATGCAATTATACTGCTGCACTTCTTTCCACATAAATTTGTAGTGCCATTATTTCAAGAGTCATTACCAAACGTATACACACAGACCCTTTTTCAGGACTAATCTTTGCTTCTAATTTTCATCTCGGTATTTTTGAGTGAGTGGTTACCTGAAAAACCAGACCATATTATTCCTTGACCATAAGCAGCCTCATCGACGTATCTCCCGTTCAAATTGGACTCGAAGCAGCTCTTGTACCACCAGGCTCCGTGGTATTGCACGGCGCAGTTAGTGCTCCTGAAGGCATCGTTGTCTCGGTCTTTGGTCGTAAAGTCTTGGTTATTGTGGATTGCCAACGAGTCTCCTGAAACAAAATTGTTTCGTACAGAATTTAGGTATCTCAATGAAGTGTGGGCCTCCGCGGAAGTAATTTATCAAAATTGAGCAAGGGGAACTGGGAGAAGGGAATTAAAAACAATCACGAACTATTAATCAAGTTTTACTCTAAACTGAACCGTATGTCCATGGGCGATGGTTGTTATGCTAAAAAATGAGTTGATTCTTCTCCACGAGTTAACAACTTCTGAGATACACTTCTATTGCCCTTTTCAAATCCACGGCTTCGGCTTTATGCTCCGTTCTCTCGCCTGAAGCCCCGTCCTCAAGGCACGCGCAAAAACGTCAAAACAACCTGCGGGGCCAAGCTAGCATAAGCCGAATCTGGAGCTGAAGCCGTGGTGTTGAAAAGAGCCTATGAACGCATGTTTGTCAACCAGTGATGAAGAATAGCGCCCTCTATAGTGCTGGTATCATTACACTTTACAACTTATTAGTCTTTCCTTGGGTCGGCATTACACCGATATCGAATACACATCGCGTCTAAATGGGGTAATTGTAACTGAAAATCCAGGAATTTTAAAAATTGAAACAATAATTCTGGCCCAAACGCTTTTGGTGGGAATTGCACATCTTCGTCTGACAACCAAACACCTATAAAAGGCAACGACTATAGTTGGTCGCACAATGCTTTTGTGTGAGCCTGAATGAGCCATGAACTCTTACTTGCAGTTCCCGTGTGAACCCCCAACGCCAACCTGTAGTTTTCACTCATATCAGCGATGCTGAACGAGTCATAGGCAGCATACGTGGATTCTTTACTGAAATCTGAGAGATCTACGCGGAGTTCGTACTCGCCCTGAGCAGTCAGACGGTGCAAGTAGTCGTTACCGAGCCAAAACTCTCCCTCTAGATTCCCAAAGCCCCGGCTGTAGCTGGCAAAGTCCAAATAGAAATCAACACTGCCGTCCTGGCGCCGCTGGAAAACCTAAAGGGAGAAACATAATATATCATTTTGAATATCAAGGTGTGTTCACTTGCCTGAACATCTGACGTCACACTTCGGGGCTCGTGATGAGAGGATAACGCCAGAGAGTGTTCTTTTGTTTTTACCATAGGTCAATCTCTGTCCAGTCATCTTCACCTAGATTCATTTCACATGGAGATACGCAGTAAAATTCTACACCAACATTTAAATTTAAGTACATGTTTCCAATCTGTGTTTTGATTGGTCCGAGGTGATGTTTGTAAGCTGCACCCACATCACCTCCGACCAATCAAAACACAGCTACGGAAAGCTCTTGGCACTGCACGTTTTATCCAATGAAATCAATTTATCCAATGAAATCAGTGGTTCTAAAAAGCAACCTGTCTTCAGGGGACCATTCTATGTCACGTGTGTACAAACGATACGCCTCTCTTAATACTTATGCATGACGTCATAATTCCTACCCAAAATGAGGCTATGGGCGCACGTTTCCCATCACTTGCAGTGGCTGCGCACATCGCCTCGTTTTGAGTTAGCATTGTGACGTACCTCATGCATAAATAGTAAGAGAGGCGTATATTCATTCATTTTTATTGTAAAAAAAAATTGACATTAAATTTTCCCCCGCTTTTTTTCTTCAAAATTTGCATTGTCTTACCGTCCAGCCTCCGCCGTCCGTCTCCATGTCACAGAACACTCTGAATGGTTTACCAGAGTCCATTGGCTTGACTGTGTACACGCCACTCACCGTTACGCCCATGGCAAGAATATCAGAGCAATCTTTAGGTAGGCCTACCCACTGGAACAGTAAATATCCTGTGTATGTGTAAGATACAAATTAATTTCACGAAAGTATGGACGAGAATATAATCTTCCAGTAAAAATCACTTCTCATACGTTGCTTTTTTGTTTAGTATTAAACTCAGGGAAACTAACTGAGTAATTTTATAATTAAAGGCAGTGGACACTATTGGTAATTGTCAAAGACAAGTCTTCACAGTTAGTGTATCTCAACATAATGGGCATAAAATAACAAACCTGTGAAAATTTGAGCTTAATCGGTCATCGAAATAATGAAAGAAAAAACACCTTGTCACACAAAGTTGTGTGCGTTTGGATGGTTGATTTCGAGACCTCAAGTTCTAAATCTGAGGTATCGAAATCAAATTCATGGAAAATTACTTCTTTCTCGAAAACTATGGCACTTCAAAGGGAGCCATTTCTCACAATGATTTATACCATTAACCTCTCCTCATTACTCGTCACCAAGAAAGGTTTTATGCTGATAATAATTTTGAGTAATTACCAATAGTGTCCACTGCCTTTAATAGTTTTGAGTTTGGACAAAGACAAATTGACTTGGGCGGAACTTGAAGATACGACCTCCGGATTAACGTATATTGTCAAAGTCAAGTATTCTCACTTGAATGGTGTATATCCCAACATAATGCATCAAGATGAAACATCTATGAAAACTTGGGCTTAGTTGGTCATCGAAGTTGCAAGAAAATAAAAATAAAAAACACCTTTGTTGCACAATATCAAAACGTGTGCTGTCAGTTGCCTAAAAAGGGTTTGAGGTGTGGTATTTTATAAATATACCTCCCTTCAGAGGGAGCCATTTCTCACAAAGTTGTATGAACACTCTCCAATGCTCGTTACCTAAGTAACTTTTTATATAAGTGTCCTCACAAGCCGAAGTTGAAGGTTTTTTTACGGAAGAAAAATACTGAAACCTACCATTTAGAAGTTTCGTTAACGCAGATACAGACTCCTGGAGATCATCCACCTTACGCTCCATCACTCCCATCTGACGTTTTGTATCGTCTAAATCTGTAGAAACCGTTTCTTGGTTATCGTTCACAGAAAATTCGAGTTCTCTCACGTGGTCGTTCGTCTTTCTTAGTTCAACGTTAACCATGGTTAGATAGTTTGTTAGTACAGTCTTCAACATGTCTACCTTCAAATCAGAAGAAATCGTTTTTTGATTGGTGGCAGATTCAACTTGCAGTTCAGTTTGTAACTTAACGATCAGAACAACCAAAAGTGCACGAATAAGCGGCGCCATTTTGTTCAATTATATACGTGACTTCCTTTCCTTCTGATATATCGAGAGGACTAGTGTTTACATGATAATGAGCAAAAGCATGTCTGTAAACCATTTATATTTCAATAATAGGTACACACGATTCAAGTTTGTTTTTCTTCCGGTTAAAGGCACTGGCCACTATTGGTAATTACTCAAAATAATTGTCAGCATAAAAATTATTTGGTAACAAGCAATGGAGAGCTTCTGATAGTATAACACATTGTGAGAAACAGCTTTCTCTGAAGTAACGCAGTTTTCGTAATTTTCGACGAATTTAATTTCGAGACCTCAGATTTAGATTTTGGGGGTCTCGAAATCAAGCATCTAAAAGCACACAACTTTGTGTGATAAGGGTGTTTTTTCTTGTCATTACTATCTCGCAACTTCGACGACCAGTTGAGTTCACATTTTCACAGGTTTGTTTTTTTGTGCATGTGTTGAGAAGTGAAAAAGACTGGTCTTTGGCAACAACCAAAGGTGTACAGTGCCTTTAAGCTATCAGTCGACGTGGTTTCCCCCATGGGATATTTTGATAGAAACGGAAGAGAGCGATTGAGTCAGGAAATAGGTGGGAGCATCGTCCTCAAACATAAACATGGAAGAAATAGCTTAGCAAAAAAAATGTTTAATCAGCATGCAGATGAAAGACTAAGAAATTCATTTACAGAAAAACCTATTCATTGCATTTTTACACAGCCACAACAGGGATACGCCTACATTTCTTTAGTTTGAATGATCTCTATAAAACAATATGTTTTTGTGTCTATGATAAATAAAAAGTGCTTGAGTTTGTCGAATACAAGCCACAACTGGGATACACCTATATTTTAGTTTGAAAACCACCAATGATGTAAGCACTAATGTTATCTCTATAGACCTTATCGCAAATACCAATGCGCAAGCGCATACTGTTGAAAGAGGTGCATTGTGGGATAGATATGGATCAAATTTGGATACCAGCTAGACCACAATGCACCTAATTCCAAGCTTTACGCGCGCGCCCCAGTATTTGCGAAAAGGTCTATAATGTTTTTGTGTCTATGATGAATAAAAAGTGCTTGATTGTCGAATACAAGATCTGCAGAGAGTTACTCTGAGTCATCTGTTGTTCATCTCAATGCAATAGCAAAACTTCTTTTCATGAACGAACATTATTTTTGCCGTGGAATAAAGGTTTAATACTAAATTGATTTGAATGGCGCATTAGGTGAGTGGATTGCCCATAGCCATATTATAGCCCTAAGCATCTATAAGTTTCACTTCCTGGTTGATTGTTAAGTGGTGTCAATTTGTTTGTATAAGAACTTATTCAACCTGGCTCTTGCAAGCTAGATATTAGAGTCGGGTGCGCATATACTTTTTGTCAAGGCCTTCATGGGTTGGAAAGCCGCTATCCCAAGTGACTGGATTGGGAGAAGGTAGGTCGTTCACACGGGACGGCAGTCCCGTCTGAGAGTTATCGCCTTTTCAAATTGCATTAAAAAAAGTTTGTTCATAATTCCTGACATAGCCTTGGTTCAAGAATCTCCTGGATTTGCCACAAGAGGGCGCGCTATCACCCCGACGCTCTATCAACCACAACCGTTATCGCCCCGAGAAACAAGACTAAAAAAAATTAAAAATACTAATAAATAAATGAAAACGATTTTTAGTAATTAATTACCCTCGCTCTACTAACACACGAGTTTTTTGTCAACCAATTATTATTTTCTTATTTGAAAAATCCTCACACTGCCGGTACTATAACAGCCGTCGGTTATAACTACACATAGAACAGTCGCTGGTTTAAATTGTGTTTGATGTGGTCTTTTTCGAGCATAAAAACTGTCCGGGTAGCCGAACTATGCTTTGTCTTTCTCAAAATCTTGCAGCAATCGCTGTCAAAAGCTGGTCATCATATAATTATTGCCAATAAAAATATCTTTAGCTGGCTATAGGAGTATAGGCCCCTAACACTTTCTAAAAATGCAAAAACTAGTTAATGGAGGCTAAATGCCTTTCTAAAAATAATAACATAATATTACGTTGACTCGAAAGAGAGACTATCCCAAACCTTACCAGATCTGCGCATGCTCAGTAGCCGCACGGGGGATTTTCAAAACACTTTCACTGCATGTCAAAATCGACAGGGTGCCTACAAAATGGCTCCAAATTCATCGGGAAATGTGGTCGACACAGCCAATGAATCGCCTGTCCGAATCGAAATGAATGATCTTGACGAAACTCTCCCACCATGTCGTGAATGTGAGAGACATTTCTTCGCTCGTAACAGCACTTTCAACGTGTTTGATGCAGCGGTTGTTCTAATTTCTATGCTCACATTTGCTGCGGACATTGTGACAGGTACGTGCTTTGGATTTTTTGTGTCGTGAATGTGACTGTGTGTGTGGGTGATAAGTGTTTAAATATCATGCTGAAACTATTCTTTTGCCTTTTTGAACTCCCTTGTAAAGTTCTAGAGGAGTAGTGCTACTGTAATGTTATTCTGTCTGTGTTATACAAAATGAAACTTACTAATAATAGTTAAATTTTAGGTTTAGACTGTGAAAAGATGAGCAGATTTAATTAACAAATAATAAACTTAGTTTGTAAATGCTACTTCTAGAAACTATAATCAAGGCTCACGGGGGAGCCTTAGTTTCTAGAAGTAGGCCTATGCCAGGCATGCCAGGATCAGGACATGTTAATACGCAATACATAACAAAGAACAATGCAAATTTATGTGAACTCAGATTAGACCCAGTAACTGGGGCGCTATAGTGTATTCCTTTTTCGAAATTTTGACATTATCGGCCATTTGCCGATAATGTAAAAATTTCAAAAAGGAATACAGCGCCCCAGTTACTGGGTCTAAACTCAGATGTGGACTATTTAGGTTGTCTGCCATACTCCTCTAGAATTATATGACTATTATAAGTTTGTGGAGACGATAGCGGAACAAACCTCTGCCACTAGCACTACTTTAGAAACTGCAAGTAAGGTTCCCCCGTACGTAGTAGTACAGTAGTCTGCCACTAATTTATAACGGCAATTGCGACTGCTAGTATGAGCACTCACAGTTCAGGTTACTTTTGAATTAAGGCTTCCTGTGACTCCTTGAGCGGAAGCCCTAACTTTTAGTTTCTATCTAGAGAAGTATCCTGGGAGTTTCCCTCCTTACCTAAGAACTAGTGTATGACCACTTTCAAGAAGACGGTAGTGGAACGAACCTCATCATAGTTCTACTTCTAAGACAGGTGAAACGTTGAATTCAGCATTATAAGGTTTGTGATATGGCCCCTCTTATTTTTACTTTATTGTTTTTCTGTAGATGGTCTCGCCGCAAGCCAGTATTTCATTCATGGGGAGCCAGGTTGGGGATGTCTGACGCTCGGCTTCACTCTAGCGCCCTCTATCATCATGCAAGTGTTTAGCATCCGCTGGTACCTGGCAGATGAAGATATGACGCGGTGGAGGTGGATCTTCCACAGTTGCCTTCTTGGACCGTTAGAGAGGTTTGTAAGGCCGTGTCTGAAATAGTGACTTCAGCTACAGCTCTGGCTAGTCAATGTGTCTGCCTGTGTTAAAACTTAAAGGCAGTGGACACTATTGGTAATTGTCAAAGACCAGCCTTCACAGTGATCTCAACACATGCATAAAATAACAAACCTGTGAAAATTTGAGCTCAATCGGCCATCGAATTTGCGAGATAATAATGAAAGAAAAAAACACCCTTGTCATACGAAGTTGTGTGCGTTAAGATTGTTGATTTCGAGACCTCAAGTTCTAAATCTGAGGTCTCAAAATCAAATGCGTGGAAAATTACTTCTTTCTCGAAAACTATGGCACTTCAGAGGGAGCCGTTTCTTACAATGTTTTATACCATCAACCTCTCCCAAATACTCGTCACCAAGAAAGGTTTTATGCTAATAATTATTTTGAGTAATTACCAATAGTGTCCACTGCCTTTAAAGAATAGGCAGACGCGGCAATCTAGCCGTAGCTGTAGCCGAAGTCATCATTTCGGACAAGGCCTCATTCTCACAGTCACAACACATCTAAAGCTTTCTTCATACTTCCTGCGAATGAAATGCAATACAAATGGGCGTCACAAATTTGCAACGAATAGTGACAAAGTACACAAATGAATTCCCTGTCCGCCCCCACCCAAACCGAGAAATGCACTTCTTTCAGACTAAAGGTGATTAATCTTAATTGTTTTTGAAATTAATCTGTTAGATACGTCACAGTCTTTGAGACGGGACTGGAGGCACGACGGAGTAAAGACCCAATAGACTTCGAACGTTTACATCATCAGCAGAGTGATGTGAGCATGCTCCGTCTGTTTGAAGCCTTCTTGGAGTCCGCCCCACAAATTGTTCTTCAACTCTACATTATGGTCGCCACCAACGATGAGAACTTGTTTACAGGTGAGAAGAGAAGATAGACTAGTCTTCTGATTGTAAATCCATTGTTCTCAGAATTATGCGCATGTTCAGAACTACGTAAACAATGGAAATTTACCCGATATGTCTGCTGCCACCTAGCGTTGGAAAGTCTCCTATTGGGAATGCTAATTATCCATACTGGGAACTGAGAAGCTGAGTTACAACGGACCTTACTACAATGTGGTCAAGCTGCAGACATGTAAAGTCCAACTGTTCACTCGTTAAATTTGAATTCCTTGGACTGAAGAGACTGTTGGTATTTCATATATTTTGGGGCAAGTTTTGCGTATTCATGTAAGAGATGGAGATGGTTTAATGGTACTAGGGTTTGCTCATCTGGAGGTTGCTAAACAAAAGCTTGCCCCGAACTTTAGGTGTAATTTGTGACAACACAAGTCGGTGTACCAGACCTTTTTCATACTTGCAATTGACTTTAATTTCAGAAAACTCCACGTTCTTTCTCCACGGTTTACCAAATCTCTCTTTTTTACATTTAAATACAGGCGTATCAGGCATGGTGTCACTTTTCTCCCTCTGTTGGGCTGTGGTGGCGTACAGTCGCGCCCATCGCCGTGTCCGCACAGACAAGAAAGTCGTGTCGTGGCCAGGTGTCGTCTTGCAGACGATATGGCGCATTGGAATGATCTCATCACGAGTTGTCGCTTTAGTTCTGTTCGCATCTGCCTTCAAGGCCTACACCTTCATAGTTGTTGGTAAGCTCAAAGTGCTTAAAGGAACACGTTGCCTTGGATCGGTCGAGTTGGTCTTTGAAGAGCGTTTGGTTAGAAAGATGATTTAAAAGTAGACTACAATGATCCACACAAATTTGCCTCAAAATTGCTTGGTTTGCCTTTTACTTTGCGAACTAACACGGTCGGCCATTTATGGGAGTTAAAAGTTTAACTCCCGTAATTTTTTTATTTTTTTTTAAATGGCCGACCGTGTTATCGACGAGCTAAAAGGAAACACTTGTGATACTTGTGTCGATCATTATATTCTACTTTTAAAGAATATTTCTAATCATTATGCATTTTATAACAAACGGTTACAAACGCTTTTCAAAGACCAACTTGACCGATCCAAGGCAACGTGTTCCTTTAAATGAATGATGTTACTAATCATTTTTTACTAAGCCTGTGCAGCTAGTGTGAAAGACGTGACTATTGATTGCTTAGTCGTAACTACCCTTTTTCAACTACCCGGTTAATCGTGCCGCCATGACTACTACAAAAATAGTCAAACTTCCTGCTTGGTGGACCAATTGTGTCGCTCACGACAATTCCCGACAACATAACTTATTTACCAAACACAACCAGACATCAGTGGCACAATCCTTCAAATCTTTCAGCATGATTTCTACAATATTCTGGGGGGGGAGGGGACCACCATGCCACATATTGAACACCAAATGAACAACTCTGACTCTGAACTTTGTTTTTCAATTCATAGGTATCCACTGGCTCGTCATGGTTCTCTGGGTATTCCTTCAGAAGACGGACTTCTGCGACACATGGCTTGAAGAGCGCCTCTTCAACAGCGTCATTGGCACCATCTACGTCTTCTGTTTCTTCAACCTGAAGGAGGGCAACACGAGGTACCGCATCAGCATCTTCTACATCGTCGTGGCCATCGAGAATGTCGTCCTCCTCCTTCTGTGGCACCGATTTGGCATGCTAGACGACTGGTATACATCAGTGGGGTTTACTATCGTGTTTGGTGGCTTCCTCATAGGTAAGCCTGAAGAGTTGCACATTTTTGTATGGACAGGGTTCAGACAATATTGAGAGTTGTTATTTTGAACTTAAGGCTCTCGACAAGTTTGGTAATCGTCAAAGACCAGTATTCTCACATATGCATAAAATAACAAAACTTCTCGAATTTGCAAGAAAATGTTGAAAGAAAAACCCCGCCCCCTTCTCAGATTCAAATAACTTTGTGAGAAATTACGACTTTCTAAAAATCTGTGTTACTTCAGAGGGAGTTGTTTCTCACATTGTTTTATACTATTGACAGCTCTTTGTTGCTAGTTACCAAGTAAGTTTTTAAGCTTATATATATTTTGAGTGGTTACCAAATGTGTCCACTACCTTGTAAAACCTACAGACTTTTGAATTTATTTTTTTGTTCATCTCCTTCCCCCTCAGGGACAGTTACAATGGTCTTGTACTACCGCTTCTTCCATCCAAGGGGAGCCATATCACTCTGCGGAAAATCAAAACATGACATCGGGAAAGCCTGCCGCCATGGTAAGTCAAATCGTCTCTCGTTACATCACGGGAACGTTGATGCAGAAATCTTCCATCGCTCCAGGACCCCTTCCCCACAGAAATCACCTGCAGGTGCAGATTCCGACAGGGGTGTGGACAACCAGGGTTTAGTTAGGGCGGCACCCCCCTGTAATTACTCACCACTGAAAGGAGATCCACACTCTGTGGACGGGCGAGTAGCGCCCTCGCACAGGAGTAAAAGCTTAGGGTGTTTGTTCGCAAGTGAGAGTGAATGCGAGGGTAGCAACACACTGAGGGGAAATACAAAGTCGTTGGAGTGGTTAGAAGAAGCAGGGTTGCAAACAACTCCTGCCCATCTGAACTCCGAGTACATGGACTCTCCTGGGGTGTGCACTTGTAGTTTTCAGGCTTACGAACTTTCAGGGTTCGCTACCGAGTTAGTCGATAGGTTTGACAAGCGTAAAGACATGATGCTGGCCCAGTCTCTGCTTGCAGACGAGTCCAGAATGAGTCTGTACTCTGCTGCCGGTAAACAAGGCACGCCATGTAAAGCTTGCTTAGATTTCAATCTCAGTCGAGTGAGTCAAATGAATAATTCCTCTCGTCAGAGATGGCGCTCTTTCTCGCAACCAAACCTGCCATCAACCGCTAAGGAAACTCGGCATGGTGCGAATCCAAAAAGCTCAGTTCGCTTTAACGATAGCGCTGGCAATCAGATTCAAGCTGTGTGTCAGAAGGCACCCAAGGCCGAGACAGAAACTCTAGAAATAAGCCAGGTTTCATGTGATCTTCCCGAGCTGCCACAATACATTGATTCTCCTGATATGACAGGAGCAATGAACGCATTTGAGGTTCAACAGATCTACGATCAAATACTCGGGAGGGAGCCATTGCAGCGTGTTTCAAAGCGGCAGTTAAACTTTGGTGAAGTTACCAGCAACTTGGACTCGGAAGATGTTCAGAAACACTCGGGGCATTCTCAGGTGATTCGAAAAACCTTCGACAAAAAAGGGGTCAATGTCCAAGATGATGCGGAAATATCCGGGTCAAATATCCCACAATGTCCACCCTGCATGTCTGAACCTTTCAAGAAACCCACAACCCCCAAGAACAACACAAACGAGCCAGTACACAGTAATTTTGACTTAAAGCCAACTCAGTTTACTCCGACTAAGAGTGAAAGATATGACAACCATTCCTCTACTGACATCGCGCAGCCCTCTACAGAAAGCAAAAGTCCTGGAACGAACCAAAAGCAAGCAGTTTGGGAAACACCTGTTTTGGCAAGCAATCCTTCCAAATGCAGTCCAGGCACCTCTGATACTGGCAATCCAGGCACCTCTGATACTGGCAATCTAGGTACCTCTGATACAGGCAATCTAGGTACCTCTGATACAGGCAATCCAGGCACCTCTGATAAATGCAATCCAGGCACCTGTGAAACAGGCAATTATGCTAACCTGAATTCCCAGGCACACGGAAAGGATCTTGCCAAGTGTTCATCATTAAGAAAAGTTAGGGATGGTTCAATATCAGGTTCAGAACAAACAGAGCCCCAACCATCAAAGGCAGCTTTGAAGCCAGGTTGCGCTCTGAGTGTAGTGGTTCCTTTGCACCTGCAAGGGGAATCCACAATTAACCCTGACCACAAACCCAAATTGGCTCTCACTCCAGCTCTGGGGAGTTCAGAGTCAGTGAACTTGCAAGAAATCACCAGAAATACAATGACAAGTTCCAGCAACCCCCTTCATCCCTCGGCTAAAATATCTGCCACAACACCTCAACCAGTCAGTCCTGCCAAATATCTTCTGGCAGTCAGAACAGGCAATGGTAAAAACAGAGATGCGAGATTGGAAGAGAAACACAGCTCTCAAGCTGTCCTCGATGCCAGCCCAAGAAAAAGTCAACTCACTACCCCCTTGACCCCATCCAAATCCCCAGGACCTCTGACCCAAAGTGATGGTGGGGATTACAAATCAAACAGCAGAACACAAAACAAACATGACACACTAGCTTTGGAAAATCAAAAGCGCCCCCTAAACCCCATGATAAATACCGCCAACACGCCCAGTCCCGGCTCAAAGATCTTAACGCCAAGACGGCTTGAGACAGAGCCTAAGACTTCCATTCTTACAACTCCACATAAATCAACAGATAGGGTGACAGTGGGTCCTCGTGGGAAGGAAAATAAGCAACTGACTCCCTTGAGTGCTAGACTAGCCCTGCTGAGCCCCTCCTCTGCCGTCAGCCCAGCCCCTCAAAAGAAACCTCCCAGGAAATCTCTTGGTAGGATCCCCACAAATAAGGTTGCTGAAAATGTTGCTTTGTTCGGTAAATAAGAGCTTGTCAAGCCCACTAAGGTTTTTAGTGCCATCATATTTGTAAAATAATTGGAAATGGGGGCATGTCCAGAAAGCCTAATAAGCTTGTGGTTGATATGCCAAGGCAATCAGACATTAACAACTAACAAGTACAAGTACATAAATGTACATTGTGAGTTTGTTTGATATATTATTGGCTGAAATTGACAGGAAAATAAATATTAATGTCATTAAGACTCACATTTTTATTCTTAGCAATTATCACACCATTTGGTGTCTCACGCACTCAGTATTTTCTTGACATTATGTATGCAGCGCTTTTTTAGAATTTACCAGGCAATGCGGTGCAAGCATTCTTATAAGAGTTGAAACCCCAAATTTCCAGAACAACCCCAACTCATTAAGAGACATATCATTTGCATATGGTGTTACTGCAAACCTTTAAAGGCAGTGGACACTATTGGTAACTACTCAAAATAATTATTAGCATAAAACCTTTCTTGGTGACGAGTAATGGGGAGAGGTTGATGGTATAAAACATTGTTAGAAACGGCTCCCTCTGAAGTGCCATAGTTTTCGAGAAAGAAGTGATTTTCCACGAATTTGATTTCGAGACCTCAAGTTTAGAACTTGAGGTCTCGAAATCAACCATCTAAACGCAGACAACTTCGTGTGACAAGGGTGTTTTTTTCTTTCATTATTATCTCGCAAGTTTGATGACCGATTGAGCTCAAATTTTCAAAGGTTTGTTATTTTATGCATATGTTGAGATATACCAACTGTGAAGGCTAGTCTTTGACAATTACCAATAGTGTCCACTGCCTTTAACCAGTCATGCCAGAAAAACCAGGTAAATCCCCTTCGTAATAAGTGTACTCGGTTCATCTCATTTTGTTGTGGTTGTGAATCCAGGGACTCTCAGAAAAGTGAACTTAAAGGGAAGGTACACAATTGGTAACTGTCAAAGACCAGTCTTTTCACTTGGTGTATCCCAACATAAGCATAAAATAACAAACCTGTGAAAATTTGAGCTCAATTGGTCATCGGAGTTGTGAGAAAATGATGACAGAAAAAAACTCCCTTGTTGGACGAGTTTGTGTGCTTTCAGATAGGAATAAAAGACTTCAAGCTAGAAGTATTTTATTATTTTAGTGAGAAATTACCTCTTTCTTAAAATCTATGCTACTTCAGAGGGTGCCGTTTGTCACAATGTTTTATACTATCACCAGCTTTCGAATGCTTGTTACCAAGTCGGTTTTTAAGTTAATATTTGTTTTGAGTAATTACCAAACGTGTACCTTCCCTTTAATCACTGTGGTACTAACCAAGAACCAAATGGAGAGAAGTCAATTAGGAGGGAAGTTTCGGTTTCTGATGCGGGAGGAAAACCCCAGATATTTTACTACAGGGAAAACCCATGTGTAAACCCAATCCACAAAGCACAATGGCAACCATAGTTTGTTGCCGTGCTCATGGACCCAAGTTCAATTACTCTACTAGGACCCAAACCCGCTCTCTCACAACACCGTTAAACTTACCAGAGTATGGTTGCCAGCCAAACTACAATATCACATGTACACAATGTGACTGGTATCCTGCTCATATCTGCTAAGCAGTAGTTTGTAATAAGCAATATTTTGTGCCCGAACACTACTTGTCACTTATCTCTGTGTCCTCTGAGAATTTGAACATAAAATTAGCCCACACATACTTATTCTGCTAAATTAATGCTTATGCTAAGCATAATGTTCTCAATTTCTTTACTTAAGAGTATGACATGTTACAATAGCACACATGTACAATCAAGCATAAGCATAATTTGTTTAATAAATTAAATAAATAAATTATATTTGAAGCTGTTTAGCTTATAAACAGAATTGCATGATGATTTTATACTCTATACATTGTACCTGTAAAATGTATTTTTTTTTTTACTTTTATTTTCAAAAAGCTGTTTTTTATGTAATCTACACTTAGACATTGGCCGAAATGCAAAAAGTATGTTAACAACTTTCTGGTTGGGGGTTTTGTATGGGGGGGGGGGGGGGTGTTGTATGTTATTTCTTTGTTAACATAACACTGACATTGTTTTAATTATAGCTTTGTTTCTTAGTTTAAACATAATCCTGTCCACATCGTTGGTGGGGTTTTATTTTCATTGCACTTCGGGATAATTTCACTACCAACAACAGTTGTTTCTCTTTTTTTCAAATACTCGAATGTTAGAGTCTACATTATATTTTAAATCACTATGTGTATATTATACAGTTGTACATTGTATATCATGTAATTATTAGCTGACATTTATACTTGCTATTTTATCAAATATAGTGCAAGCGTTACTTTCTGAAGTTCATTACTATGCAATTTCTTAAAATGTATGTATTTACGATTTTTATTGCAGCAGATTCGGCAATAATCACCAAATGCTTTTATCTTTTATACACATTTTGTTTACTGGTACTCTCCTTTCTGCATAACATTTCGTTTGTGCCACTTTGTTTGTCTTGAAGATCGATTTTTTATTCTTCAAATATTTCCTTTTTAGGCCTACTCATAAATATACATATGATTGTATTTAGTTATTTTAGACTTGTCTTTTTATACCTTTTTTTTTACCCCTATTGAATTTTGAAGTGTTGGTTTTGGTGTTTTTTGTCTTCAAGTTCTTTGCTTTGTCCCTGAATTCACCATTTTGTGTGCAAGATTAACATCAACAATTTATCAAACTTTCACCCCTCCCTGCCCTCCCCTCCCACACGATGTTTATTAGAACTTATTACCCATAATATAATATTGTACTTAAAGACACTGGACACTATTGGTAATTGTCAAAGACCAGTCTTCTCACTGGTTGTATCTCAACATATGCATAACTTATAACAAACCTGTGAAAATTGGAGATCAATTGGTTGTCGAAGTTGCGAGATAATATGAAAGAAAAAAAAACCCTTGTCACACGAAGTTGTGTGCTTTCAGATGCTTGATTTCGAGACCTCAAGTTTTAAACCTGAGGTCTCGAAATCAAATTCGCGGAACATTACTTCTTTCTCGAAAACTACATCACTTCAGAGGGGGCCGTTGCTCACAATATTTTATACTACCAACCTCTCCCCATTACTCGTCACCAAATAAGGTTTTATGCTAATAATTATTTAGAGTAATTACCAATAGTGTCCACTGCCTTTAAAATATCATTCTCTCAGATACAGTTTTAAACCTTTTTGAAAGAGAAAACTAAACAAGGAAAGTCAGGGTAAATAATTGATTTAGAAAACGGTATTTTTTTTTTTTTTTTTTTTTTTTTTAACTTACTATTTTCGGTTTCCATAAAACAAATGAACCAATTCCCATCCGTAATTCTTGCCTTTGGTGATACTTTTGTAATAGGCCTAAAGACTTAAAAGCTTTCTTGTTTGTTTAAATAATATACTGGCTTGAGGAAGAACTGCTTGCAATAAAACAACAATGAATGGTTTTCATTGTGTTGAAAAAGCTGTTTTTCAATTGTTTCGTGTGTATGTGCTTTCCCACATTGTTAATTGGATAAGTAATCTCGTTTTTATTTTTTTTGTTCAAGCGTCATGAAGGGAGCTTACTTTGAAAATCCTGTCAACAATTTGTGGAATGATCATTAATCCATTACTTTTCAAACTGTTTATGTTTGAGTCAGTGTCAGTGTTTGCACTGGCCAACAAAAATGTTAAATATTTCTTGCTTGCGTGGTGAATGTATATTTAGGCTTGAATAATTATCAGGACAACATCATTTTGTGTTTTTTTAACACTACTCAATGAAAATTAGTACAAATTTTGTTGTTCGTAACAAATGTTGGCCGTGAATTTACCAAGTATAATTCTTTTTCTTTAAATCAGAACCTCATAACATAAGCCATGGAAAAGTTACCTGTTTGCTGCCACCTAGCGTTCAAGTCCGCATTGTGCCAAGTCAGCCAACGCTTGCGCCATTTTGATTTTGCAAATGCGTGTAGAAACTAATGGGCGTTAACATCTCCCACACGGACTTCCATTGCAACCTGTGCTTATTCAGTAAAATACGCATCAGAAACATAACAACCTTTACCGAAACTGATAGTGCCTTCATGTTATAAATATGGTTCTTGGTAATAAAATTATAATTTCGCTTTCCGTTACATGAGTCAAGGGAATTTCCAACCTCGTGTATAATGGATGAAATATGAAACGAAAAAATAAAGATGAAAAGATGTGTTTAAAAACAAGATGAGGATTATGGCGAGAGTAATAAAACATGCTTAAAGGCACTGGACAATATTGGTAAATACTCAAAATAGTTACATATGTACAAGCATAATTTACAAGCTTATAATTTTACTATTAACGAGCAATTGAGAGCTTTTGATAGTAGTTTTTGAGAAAGGTTATTGCTCACTCAAATATTCAGAGACTTAAGGCCCGAAGCCTTTTATTAGGCATATTCTGAGATCCCACCAAATTTATTTGTGCAATTACCAAAGGTGTCCAATGCCTTTAATTAGCGAACTGCTAACTGACATTGTAAGACTAATGGATAATATTGGTCGGCCCGGCAAATAAAATAATGTAACCCCAGTTTCAGGAATTGAATTATTCACAAAATACGAACCATCAGCCTAAAGTTCGAGTTCGTTATATCTGCCCCTACCCTTGGTGACCAGTATAAATTAGTGGAGGAGCCAGCGGAAGGAAGTGAGAGTAAACACTCGTTAGAAGTATGTGGTTGATACAAAATAGTTTTATTTTCATAATCAGTGGTGACGATTGCATGAATAATGTACTGAGTTTAATGATGTAGGACTACCCGACCACGATCTCTTTCACTTTGACGTTGGTGTTAGTGCCTGGTACTGCTAGTCAGCTTTGGTTTGGAACTACATGCAGTAGGATCAAATTATTATGATTCCGTGAACTGTGACTAGGACTTTATTTCGTGTGGAACCTACATCTGATTTAAGTCTTGCATTGCAAGGCAACATAATCTTCAGAAATGCTTTAGTGGATATCAATTAGGTTTACGTCTTTATTCTATCTGAGACTTTGAATATTTTTGCCAGAAGACTGATTGTGGTTTTTAGGGTAACTCGGGGGTGTGAAAGTCAAGCACCACCTGATTTTCCCTTAAAGTTCCGTTGGCACGAAAATGAACATAATGCAATTCATCAATGACTCCAGAGCGTCCAGTGCACTGAGACGGTGTGTTGTTTTCTGTACGTTGAAATGAGTTAAAGAATCGATAATTGTGATTGAAGAAGCACCTCAAGTCGTGGAAAGTCTTTTAGCTCCGGTGGGGACTTATCTATTACGCACTGAGATATCAAGCTCGAGCATCATGACGACTGGAGGAAGTATGAGCCAAGATGGCTACGCATCGGCCGTGGGAAGCTTGGACTGGCTGGATGTATCCTACAACCCGCTGCAACTAACTGAAAAGTAAGTTGGAATTGTGACGATTTGTTATGTCTGGACAACGTGACAGCTCTAATATAATGTATGATGTTCTTGGTCGGTGTACCAATCTTCTCGAAAAAGTATATAGGCTCACCAATACAATTCTGTATTTTGCAAGGATGTTATTTTGTTTCTCATAATTATGGATTTTATTGTACAGACATTTTATTTTGTGTACCGGCAGATGGTAAGAGGTGATTTTAAATTCTGGTTGTGTCTTTTTTTATTTTTTTTTTATTTTTTTACTTTGAAGGGGTATGGGTTTTTGGGAGGTTTGAATGTTTTCGTTTAAATCGGAGATATCACAGTATTTCATAATGGCAATACGTAATTATAAAATTAACATGTGAAAATTTATTGAAATAATACATATAGGCTTTTAACCAAAAGTTGTTATTGGCATTGCTATTTTAAGAGTGATTACCCTTTAAGTGATTGACCCTCCCTTTAATGACGGTATCTCTGATTTAGATTTAGGCTGCCAACCTTGGTTCGCATCGGCGAAGGGCACTACGGCAACGCGGATGATACATGTTTCTCGGCAATGGAGGTTGTGAAACTGCATGGTGTGCAGAGGGTGGACATGGTCATTGCACAAGGCTTGGTGAGTGGCCCCTTTAAGAAATTCAAAAGTTTAAGGTTCATTTTGTCTCCACTGTATCAACCTAAAAAAAGAAAATGCGATTTCTGCTGAGCATAAATGATCAGGATACCAGTCACAAATTGTACATAGTGTCATAGTATTTTAGCTGGTAACCTTATTCTGGTAAGAACATTTGATTGTGCTTAGCTACTTTTTGTGCTTTTAAGCAGCAGCTCTATGAAACTGGGCCAAGGTTATGTAGGACTGTTTCTTTTTATCAGTAATTCTCAAAATAATCTTATATTTTAGAAATCAAACTGCAAAAACTCGTACGCACCTCCGATGAAACTTCGCCTCTCAAACAAGTGGGATTTCAAAAATTATTTATCACATCCCGAAGTTATTACTACTTTTGTTTGTCTCTCTAGAATGACAAAGATGACCCAAGCTCTGCCCCGCCCATCCGCATCTGCCTACCCAGGGGGTTACCAAGTGTCTTCAACGTTCACCAAACCGAAGACGGCAACGACAAGGGCACGAAGCTGTACAAGAGCGTCCGACAGTTATCCGATGATTCCCCGCAGTGCGTCGTTGTTTTAAAGAAACCTTTGCGGAGAGATTGCGGAGTTGTCAAGGGGGACATCCTCCGGACGATCGGGATAACGATGTGCAACGGACTGTTTGAGCAAGGACTTAGGTGAGTTTTTAGTGGACTAGTTCCCTGCCGCCCCCCCACGACCCCCCCCCCCCCCGTCTTTGTTCGAAGGAGACAGAAGTACCCAGTAGAAATTATGCTGAACCCCCAGCCATCCCAACCACTTAAAAAGATTGTTTACCTTTGTTTCGGTGGTGTAATTAAAGCCATTGGATACTTTCGGTAAACAGTATTGTCCAAGGCCCACACTTCGTGTGAAAATTTAGGTTCAATCGGTCATCGGAGTCGGGAGAAAATAACGGGGAAAACCCACCATTGTTTCCGCACGTTTCGCCGTGTCATGACATGTGTTTAAAATAAATCCGTAATTCTCGACAACGAGAATTGATAATCGTTTTAATGTTTTCTCGAAAAGTGAAGCATTTCATGGAATAATATTTCAAGAGAAGTCTTTCACCGTTACCTTCTGTAAACCCTGTAAGTTATTTGTAAATCTGTGAACTTTTATTTATTTTTCTGTGCCGATATGTCTCTTAAAAAGCTATAGAAACAAACAATTAAATTGCACCATATGAAATGCGGGATTACTGTCCTGTGGTTGTAATGAAACAGCTGAAGTTTTTCCAGTGCAAACTGAAGCTTTACTTCATTGAACATTCTCATAAAAAAGAATTTTGTATTTCTTGTTAAAATAACGTTTAAAGCATTTTTAAAACTTGTATATTATTGTAAAAGTATATTTACTCTTTTCACTTTTGCATTCTGAACTTTGCAGTTCAAATGTATTAGTGTTTGTTTGTCGGTTGAAAATAATTCTAAATCACAGTTGTATTTCACAATTCAAGAGTGTGTCAAAAACAATGTTATTAATAAACGGCTGTTCATGTTTTAAGGGTTTGGTTTGGGTTCTTGGTCTTCTAATCCAATGCACTTCCTGCTTTCGTTTTCTTACTTTTTGTTAGTGCGGCTGCGAAAGTGTTTTTAGAGCATATAATAACCAGCGATTCGTGTGCGTAAATGAAAGTGCGTGTGGCATACATTTTTATTTAGAATATTCGGGTATAGGCTTATATAGGCACTGGATACTATTGGTAATTGCTCAAAAAAATTGTTAGCATAAAAACTTACCTGTTTGCGATCAATGGAGAGATGTTGATAGTATAAAACATTGTAAAAACGGCTCCCTCTGAAATAATGTCGTTTTCGAGAAATAAGTTATTTCTCACTAAAATATTTGAATTTGAATTCGAGACTCGAATTCAAGCATCTAAAAGCCCACAACTACGTGTGACAAGGAATTTTTTCTTCCATTATTATCTCGCAGCTTCGACGACCAATTGAGTTCAAATTGTCACAGGTTTGTTATTTTGTGCATATGTTGGGATACACCAAGTGAGAAGACTGGTCTGTGACAATTACCGAAGGTGTCCAGCCGTCGATTTCACAAATAGTTAGGACTCGTCTTATCTCGAGTTAGGACGAGTAACTCGTCCTAACTTAGGATTAATCTTAAGGTCTGCATGCTACAGTGCAGGGTTGGGAGTCGTCCTAAGTCCAAGATTAGTCTTAAGTTAGGAAGAGTTTTTTTTTAAATCGACGGCAGTGTCTTTTTTTTTGGTGTAACTTGTACCACCTCTTGAGTCCATCACAGCAAATCTACAAAGTTCTCTTATTATTACTTTTTCCACTTAACAGGTGCCGAAAGCAAAGTGAACCGAATGAGGATGTCTTTTTGAACCTGAAGTGGAAAGGCCAGTACAGGACCATAGCAGATCCTGACGGCTACACTTTGGCAAATTTATTGTCCAAAAACAAGTTGCCATGCATGGTAAGCTTTAACAAATATACATAGTATATTCCATATTATCTGGTGTCAATTTCAGGGAGCTGCTAACGATATGTAGATATTTTTTCTGCTTAAATACCGCGGAAAAACTTGCAAAAAACACCGCGAGCTCAGACTTAAAATCAAGTCAAAATTACAGTCGATATGACACTGGCTTTACGTCAGAGCAGTGACTGTTTTTTTTTTTACGTAACGTAGTTTTTGAGAAAATTATCATGATCATTTCTTACTATTAAATATTTGCATATGGTAAAGACTCCAGGCCTTTCTCAAGCATCTGAGAGCACATTGTGCAAGCAGGGGTGTTTTTTTTTCTCTTTTTTTCTCGACCATTTGAGCCCAAATTTTCACATATTTTATGGATATGTTAGGATACACCAAGTGAGAATATTGGTCCTTGACCATTAACAAAGTGTGTCCAGTGCCTTTAAATTAATCATATACTGAACTATTTCACGAGGAGCAGCGAACCTTTACAGGCGACAATCCTGCCATTCTGGTATAGTCAATACGCAAAGAATTAACGCTCATTGCGCAGAGGTGCGTTCCACGTAGTGCGCAGGGTCAACCCAGGTCCCAGGCGCTGCTTTAACTACGCGGTATGGCCACACAATGGCTAATTAACACCAATTGTACCATCGAATCGTAGCTTAATCTGAGACATACGCATATGTATAACTAAGCACAAAACATTTTGCTTACCATAATAAGGTTACCAGTCCAAATACAATTCAACTTGACTATCAATGACTGGTTTAACTCCTGCAGCAAGTTTTTGCTGAGCAGAAAACTATCAAGTAGGCTATATATTTTCTACCTAAGTAGCTCTATGAAATATTGCACCCTGTTTTCTGTACCCTACTTTACACTAGTTTGGTTCCTCGACATGCAGGTTAGCCTCCGAAGCCCAGAAGATCACGTGTCTCAGCTGTCAGGCTCCATCAGCAGCTTACTTCCACACCTAGAGCGCCCTCTTGTGCTTGAAAGGGAGATCACGACCGAATTTCTGGTCGGTACGACAATCGGTGGTGGACCTTGTTCTTCTCCCAAAGAACGTTTTGGTAAGTTTTATCATAAACACCGGCCCGTCACAATTAAGGAAGACAAAACAGTAATTTAATTACATTTTACAAATATAAAGACAGAGGACACTATTGGTTATTGTCAAAGACCAGTCTTCTCACTTGGTGTATCTCAACATTTGCATAAAATAACAAACCTGTGAAAATTTGAGCTCAATTGGTCGTCGAAGTTGCGAGATAAAAATGAAATAAAAAACACCCTTGTCACACGAAGTTGTGTGCGTTTAGATGGTTGATTTCGAGACCTCAAGGTCTCGAAATCAAATTCGTGGAAAATTACTTCTTTCTCGAAAACTACGTCACATTAGAGGGTGCTGTTTCCTCACAGTGTTTTATACCACTAACCTCTCCCCATCACTCGTTACCAAGTAAGGTTTTATGCTAATAATTATTTTGAGTAATTATCGATAGTGTCCTCTGCCTTTAACAAAGGAAAATGGACTAAACTAATAACTAAAGGAACATTGCAGAAAAAACTCGTCTTAGACCTCAGATTTACATAAAACATTCACGGTCTAATGATGATGATAGATAAAAACATCTCTTGAAATAGTTCTGTCTGAATGAGAAATAAATAACACTAAATTCCCACTCGGAGTTTATCGCTCAGTAAGCGTTTGTTTTATTCAAAAAAATGTTTTAAATTGATGTCATGCAAATTAATCGGTTTTCACTATTTTCTCGTGACCCAGATGGCCGATCGATCTCAATTTTCTACAGGTTTGTCGGTTTATGTATGTGGTGGATTACAACAAGTGCTTACCCTGCCCTGTTAGCAAAAAAAAACAAATTCTGTAATGCATTGAGAGGCAACAATGAATGAAAATAATATTAAGACAGCTTGTTAATTATTTTTACTTTCAAATTAAATGACATCCTGTAAGAAACCGACATCCTGAAAGCAGGATGTCATTTTCCAGAGATAATCATCTTATGATGTTGAACTGAAAGTGGGGTGTCGTCTTATAGATGTGTATATCGGGTTGAGAGGTTTGGGTACTTTTTGTAGGAAACTAAACACAAAGTCCGCAGATTTACATCAAAGGCAGTGGAAACTATTGGTATTTACTCAAAATAATTATTCGCATAAAACCTTACTTGGTAATGAGTAATGGGGAGAGGTTGATAGTATGAAACATTGTGAGAAACAGCTCCCTCTGAAGTGAAGTGACGTAGTGTTCGAAAAAGAAGTATTTTTCCACGAATTTGATTTCGAGACCTCATAATTAAGTTTTTAGGTCTCGAAATCAAGCATCTGAAAGCACACAACTTCGTGTGACAAGGTATCTCTTATAGTTATCTCGCAACTTCGACGACCAATTGAGCTCAAATTTTCACATTATGTTGAGATACACCAAGTGAGGAGACTGGTCTTTGACAATTACCAATAGTGTACAGAGTATTTAAATTTACACAGTTTGAAGATTGATAGTAGAAAGCTTCCCTTGAATTACTATTCCTTGCTGAGGTGCTGTAGTTTTGGAAAAATGAGTAAAAGAATGTCACGATTTTTTGTGCATGTACAGCGTATTTACAAACTCCCACAAGGGGATGAAAACGCCAAACTGGCAACAGCCAATTTTGTTTCATACAAACATTGGTTTAACGACGTCTATATGAATAACACAAACCAAGAAATTGTTATTCAGTTACTATACTACAATACTTATCCATAGTCATTGTGAAAGCAGCGGTTTGCTGAGGGATTCGACCTTACAACCATGTAGTTGCAAGTCCTGGGCCCAATTTCATAGAGCTGCTTAGCACAAAAATATGCTTAGCATGAAATTTCTTCCTTGATAAAAACAGGTTTACCAACCAAATCCCAATTTGTTGCATATTGCTTGATACATGTATTCAGCTGTTGTTTGCTTATCCTGAAAATCACGTGGAAATTTGGTTGGTAATCCTGTTTTTATCAAGACAAAAAATGTCATGCTAAGCAAATTTTTGTGCTTAGCAGCTCTATGAAATTGGGCCCTGCAGTCTAACCACTGGACCACGGTCTCATCATTCCACCGAATATAACCAGCTCGGTCGACTCCAGGGGCCGTTTCACAAAGACAGCCCAAGTCCTAAGTTTTTGATGAGTGTCTCGAAACAAGACTAGTCTTAGCTCTTTGTGAAATCCAGCCCCGGTAATATTTCTGTGTTTCTGTTTTCTTCTGTCCATTGATAACTACCAGGAAATGATGGCAGAAGTGTATCGTCGTCACGAACACAAAATGAACAGCAGCAGCCCGCCATTGTCGTCCTGTCCAAGAATGCAAATGTCTGCTTCCAGATATGCCAAGATATGGTGCACCGTAGGATTACCTACACGTCCCTTATTGATATGTTTGGAGAGTGTATGTTGGATAAGATACCATTGGTCAGTTAAATTGTTGTCTTAAAAAAGTGTGTGTGTGTGTGTATGGGGGGGGGGTAATTAGACTCAAGGTGGCAGCAGACTCTAAAAGTTTGCCTACTGAGCACGCAGACTTTTCAAAAGGAAATTAGTTTACCCGTCAACCTGCTGCCATCCAACAGTAAAATTTTAGATCGATGGGTCCTGCTCGAACCATACTGGGGGGGGGGGGGGGGGGGGGCTTTCAGATTCTGACGTCACACGTCGAAGCACATGGCGTGTCGTGGCCGAGCGGTCTAGTTCACCAGACCCAAGCTCTGATGCTGTCAGCAGCAGAGTGGGGGTTCGAATCCCGGTCATGACACTTGCGCCCTATAGCAAGGCATTAACCATAATTTCTTCGTACAACCAAGCTTCTAGAGTGCATGATAGTCTTGCCTACATCATGGACTGTGAAGGAGGTTACCCTGCTTCAGACCCATGCGTAGGCGTTAACGTGCCCCTGGTGACAGTTGATTTGGGTTGATAGCCCAAATCAGTATGTACTCCGTAAAAGAGTGAAAAACACCACTTTGTACATTTCGAGTTTTTCCTCAAAAAGCTCTTTAAAAGGAGAGGTGAGTATTTCACTCTTTTAGAGGGGTTTCACACCAAGACAGAGTGAAAAATCATTCAAAAAGATGCAAACTTCAATCTAAAAGAGTGGAAGATCACTCAAAAAAGAGTTGTCCCTCATATGGCTCTTCAAAGAGTGCCTTTTCATTCTTTTACATAAAGAGAGTAGCCCTCATCTTAAAGTGGCCGTCCGGCCCTGTGAGTTGGGCGAGTGGATCGTTCCAAAGTCTCCCATAAGAAACAACCCACTTGCAATTAAATGCACAATTGAAATGTAATTTAAAGATGTTGTTTTTCTGTTCTCCAGTATGCTTGTCACCGGTAGATCATTTCGAATTGAGTGCAGAAAAAACATCATTATAAAAGAAGATTGCTTCATCAATGCTGATGTGCGTGTGAGTAAACCTATTGTTTTTCTCTGTTCCTAGTAATCTATTGTTCTTCTATGTTTTCCTAGGAACTGTTCATCAGCGAATACGCTGCACCCTTCGTCGCATTCATGAGGTCAGATTTATATTTGGAAGCGCCGCCAACGGCAACCTCGAGAAATTCACAAAGGTCTCAATGGGGGCTAAGCCGGAGTACACCTGACCTCCCCTCAACTCTGAACGACAACGGTAAGGAATTTCGTGGTTTGAGAGAATTGTATTAATTATGTGGAATTTGATGAATAATATATTATTTCAGATGATAGCGCCCTCTTTGAAACTAATTTTTAAGCCTGTGTTAGGTCGCATCTATATAGCCTGAGCATCTGACGTCACACATCGAGGCTCGTGAGTTACGCCAGAGATCTGCCTTGAGCCATACGTCAATCCCCGCCCGAAATCACCTTTGACCTCGCATCAATTTCCCTTGGATATTTGAAGTCAAGGCCTACGTGCATATGTAGTTAGTAAACAGGTGCAGCTGCAAAACATCACCACGCGACCAATAAGCTGTTACTAAAGGTTGTGGGTTCGAATCCCCTCAGCTAACCGCTGATTTCACAATGACTAGAATAAATTTTGTCGTCTAGTTCCTGAATCACAATTTCTTGATTTGTGCATTTCATAATCATAGACGTTAAACCAATGTTTGTACGTGAGAGATTTGTTGCCAGCTTGATGTTTATATCCCCTTGTGGGAGTTTGCCGAGTTCCTTTGATGGGAAGATCATCTAAACAAACAAACAAACAAACAAACTATACAGAACCTCTATTTTAATTGGGTCGTGTAGAACAGCCTTCTTCGAGTAACAGTTTGGACACATCAACTCCATCTTGACAACAAAATTCCTCAGACTATCAGTCGCAGCTAGAGATGATGCTCCACTTCGTGTCCTGAAAGATAGATGGCTTGCATATGACGTCACTGACTGCGCCATTATCATGTTTCCATCATCTTGATGTGTCTTTAAAGGGAAGGTACACGCTTGGTAATTACTCATTACAAATATTAACTTAAAAACGGAGAGCTGTTGATAGTATAAAACATTGTGGGAAACGACTCCCTCTGAAGTAACGTATTTGTTTTAAAGAGGTAATTTCTCACTAAAATAATAAAAGACTTCTAGCTAGAAGTTTTTTATCTGAAAGCACACAAATTCGTCCATCCAACAAGGGTGTTTTTTCTCTCATCATTTTCTCGCAACTTCGATGACCAATTGAGCCAAAACTTTCACAGGCTTGTTATTTTATGGTTATGGAAAAAAAAACAGCTTGACAAAATTCAAGTTGATCACATCACTGTTGGCGGCTCTAACATCACTCCTGTAAAACGTGCCCGTAATCTAGGTTTTACGATTGATTCTACAATGTCTCTTCATCAACATATTTCTCAAGTTGTACAATCCACATCCAACAATCTCAGAAATTTAAGCAAGATCCGAAAATATCTTTCACAACAAGCAACAAAACAGTTGGTTCATGCTTTCATCACTATTCGTTTGGACATGTGCAACTCGCTTCTTTATGGTATTCATCAAAAACAACCCGACCGTCTTCAGTTAAAACAAAACACAGCAGCACGCCTAATTACACGTTCTCGACGCTCTTCACATGTTACTTCAACTTTATGCAATCTTCACTGGCTTCCAATTAAATTTAGAATCATTTATAAACTCATGATCTTAACCCACCGTTCAAAACATGGTACCGCACCGTCATATTTATCTGAACTCACCAGGCCTTATAACCCCAGTCGATCTGGTCTTCGTTCAGCAAGTCAACATCTTCTGTCTGAACGGAAATCTTATCGCTCCTGATGTTTATATCCCCTTGTGGGGAGATAGATCTTTCCGTATTGCTGCCCCTCGTCTTTGGAACAGCCTTCCTCACAACATTCGCTCTATTTCATCCCTCAACTCCTTTAAAACTCCCTCAAAACCCACCTCATGGTAATTGCCTACAACAACACAGTTTAATTTAAGTATCTTGTTTTTGTTCATTGTTTTTCTTTGTCGCGCCTTGAGCGCCTACTTGTTAGGTGGATATGTTTGCGCTTTACAAGTGTCATATTAATTATTTATTTATTTATTTATTATTATTTATGATGGGATACAGCAAGTGAGAAGTCTGCTCTTTGACAATTACCAAACGAGTACCTTCCCTTTAATCCAAATCGTGTTGTAACCAATGCAAGGCTGATAGAAGAAGAAGAAAAAAAAGTCTGGTTCTTTTTTTTTTGTGCAATGAACATTATCATCCAATACTGTTACTGGATTCAGGAAACATATCCAAAATGGTGGCAATTAAAATAAAGGTCTACTAACACCTATTTCCCTGCAGAGGATATGTTCCACCAAGAAAGTACGTCGGCGGACGAGGTCATTCATAACTATGCCGACCCGGGAATCGGGGCAAAGAGCCGGCGAGCCCTGCCGCCGTTGCCGAACGAGTCCCAACCCAGGATCAGTTTTATAGCACAACCACGTACAAGTAAGTTCGGACTTCTAAATCTGTCCAAGCTGTGGACACTATTTGTAATTACTCAAAATGATTATTAGCATTAAAACCTTTCTTGGTAACGAGTATTTGGGAGAGGTTGATAGTATAAAGCATTGTGAGAATCGGCTCCCTCTGAAGTGATTTTCCACGAATTTGATTTCGAGACCTCTGATTTAGGATTTGAGGTCTCGAAATCAAGCATCTTAAAGCACACAACTTCGTGTGACAAGGGTGTTTTTTTCTTCTTAAATTCGTTTTTATCTCGCAACTTCGACGACCGATTGAGCTCAAATGTTTACAGGTTTGTTATTTTATGCATATGTTGAGATACACCAACTATGAAGGCTAGTCTTTGACAATTACCAATAGTATCCAGTGTCTTTTTAAAGACACTGGATACTATTGGTAATTGTTCTTAAAAGAACCGATGCAAGTTGAAATCGACTTTGTCAATCTCGCGTGTATTTTTGAGCGGAACTTCTGGGCCCAAAATGGTCCCCAGCAATTAGTTTTACGAGCGATTCGGTTCATTCAAAAACTTTAGTTTTATGTAGATTATGGTTATGAACATTGTTGATAATTGTTGAGAAACTAATATATTTTATGAAAGTAAACACTTTTTCGTTTTCAGATACGTTGCCGGTGTCGTCTCTGAAAGTTAATCATGAAAATGAAATTGACCAACGAGCCGTAAGTGTCTCTGTTTTGTTCATAACAGCTCTCACAATGTCCATGTATTATGTGGCAACTTTTTAAGCGTGGGGTTCGAGAATTGCAACTTGTTACCACTTTCGTATAAAAACTCTGTCTATCTGGTAAAATTTACCTTTGTTTTCTTCTTTAATGTTTTTGCAGACACGTCAACTAAAAGGTATCAATACTCAACTTACCAGCAGTTGGCCTAAAAGTAGATCGACAACCCTCGGTCCCCTCAAGTTAACTCCAACGGACTACCCATCACAAATAGGGCTCAAACCGCTGCGTTTCAACCCGGTGTCTGTACCCCACACTGACCCACCTCCGGGGTTCACCTCAGATTCGATCGAGACCGGCGAGCGTAACCAAGAAGACCGGTTCCAGAGCCCGTCGTCCGAGTCGCCAGAGAGGCTCCCGAACAGGCGTGCGCCCCCTCCTCCTCCACGCACGACGACAGCGCGGATGGTAAAACAAGAATCCATATACTCTAACCTAGACTCTTCCTCTCCCCCTACCAGTCCTCTCCTCCCTGCTGCCCCTTCTCCCAACAATGACGTCACCCTTCCATCTAAACCTACCGGGGGATCCCCTCCAGAGGTCGTGCCTCGCCGCGGAGGCGGCCTCAAAAAAGGAAGCCATAGTTTAAACACGGACCAGAGACCTTCGACTGACCGCTTGGCGGCGCACTCTATGTTCCACACGATACCTCTAAAAAGGGGCAAAGAGTCACGCGCAATCAGTGTTGCCGGGAGTTTGGACTCCTCTCATGATGACACTCATGCCGACTACCTCCAACCTCGAAGGCCACGTGCGATAGCATCGACCAAGCCTGCAGCCTCACCAAGAACTGCTTCGTTTCGATCGCACCATCATTCCACTGGATTGCTCTTGGATGACATCGATCTGTCGTATGTGAAACCAACCAAGGTATAGTCTCTGTAATGTCAAAATGAACATTGTCATTAAAGGCATTGGACACCTTTGGTAATTGTCAAACACCAGTATTCTCACCAGTGTATCTCAACATATGCATATTAACATAACAAACCGGTGAAAAGTTGAGCTCAATTGGTCGCCGAAGTTGCGAGAAAAAAATGGAAGAAAAAACACCCTTGTCGCACAAGTTATGTGCTTTCAGATGCCTTGAACTCGAGACCTCAGCTGTGAGGTCTCGAATTCAATTCAAATATTTTGTTGAAAAATTACATCTTTCTCAACAGCTACGTTACTTCAGAGGGAGCCGTTTCTCACAGTGTTTCATACTATCAACAGCTCTCCATTACTCGTTGATTACAAGTACGTTTTTATGCTAACATTAATTTGAGTAATTACCAATATTGTCCAGTGCCTTCAATGTCAAAATGGATATTTATCATTAAAGTTTATGTCATATCTTTTAGCCTTCGAGAAAGACTCTGCTAGGGTTGAAGCGTCAGACCACAAACTATTTGTGATCATTTTGGTTGGAGTTGAAGTTTGCAACATCTAACTCTACACTGTAAAATTTATCCGTATTTTAACGGACTCCGTAAAGTGAACTATTCCGTAAATTTCGCCGTTATTTTACGGGTTTTCCGTATATGCAAATATTAATTATGCTAATTAGCGTAATTACAATTAACCACCTTTGCCCAAACACCTACATATAATAAAGTACATGTAAGTACATATTTAGTTTCAGCCACAACCGTGTACACATGTACAAACCCACGTTAAGGGATTTTATATTTTACGGAATGAAAAACTTTGTCCGTGTAATTTTGCTGCAGGAATACGGATTCTTTTGTTTTTTTCCGGCAGCAAAATTACCGGAACTTTTTTTTTTAATTCCGTAAGGTTTCGTGCTAATAATTATTTTGAGTAATTACCAATAGTGTCCACTGCCTTTAAACAAAACCTTCGTGAGAATGTTCTTCTTTGTGCTACTGATGCGAACTGAAAGCATAGCTGCCTAAATCATTTCTGGGTCAAAGGCATGCTATGTATGGGTGTGAATAATAACAGTAGTATGTCATATCCCAGCCTCTTTTTACACTTCCATCTCGCTTTTATAGCAAAACAACTATCTATCTTTCTTTTCTCAAAACGTTGTTTTTCGAGTTAGGCTGTTTAGCATTTTTGAGGTATGGCGGACATTATATGAATGCACTGTTTGGTTCTGGTGTATACAGACAAATTGACCCAAACCCGTAGTGTCATAGCGTTGTGTCCACCATATCTCATAAAGGCTTATGGAAGAGCAACACTGTTCACTTATGGGGGACTTTCGGGTCGCTTGGTGGCAGCAGACTTACCAGGTAGAATCCATTGTTCTCGGTAATGCGCGCATGATCAGAACTACGTAAACAAGGACAATTTACCTGGTAAGTCTGCTGCCACCTAGCGTTCCAAAGTCTCCCACTGATTTTACGTTTTGGGGTTCACGTTTGTTTTGTGTTTTCAAAGGAACGGAGCTCATCGGAATCTAATCTTCAGATCAGTGGTCTTCAAGCTACATCCATTAGGACAGTTAAAGACATCCCACTGGACATCGGAAATCTCACCTGCTCCCAACTCATGCAGTGTCTTCGCCTTCTAAATCTCGACGATCAGGTCGTGGAGCGAGTCCAACGGAGCCAGATTAACGGGCCACTGCTGGCCCAACTCTCCGGGGCCACCGTCAAAGAAGAGTTGGCACTCTCGGACTTCGAGGCGGAGAAATTTGACGCTTTCAGGCAGGGGTGGAGACCGGACGACAGCGAGGCTTCGTGAACTGATGAAACGGTTCGGTTTTGGCCATCTTCTTTTTGTAGGGTGTCGTGGCCGAGCGAATAAGAGCGCCAAACTCAAAGTCACGTGATTCTGTTCAGCAGAGTGTGGGTTCGAATCCCGGTCGTGACACTTGTGTCCCTGGGCAAGACACTTATTAGTTATAATTGCTTCTCTCCACACAGGCGTTAAAAGGGCACCTGTGCTGACAGAGATTGTTGATTGATTTAGACTGAATAGCGCATATTATTATTTTGTTTCACAGGCTGTATACTCCCCGGGGAGCTGAGATGGTTTAAGGAATGAATTTAGGCCCAGTGACCAGGAGTGGATTTCACAAAGAGTTACGACTAGTCCTATCTCGAGTTAGGACTAGTTACTTGTCCTAACTAAGGACTAGCCCTAAAGTATATCTTCTAGGACTACCCCTGAAAAAGTTAGGACTAGTCCGAACTCTTTGTGAAATCGACCCCAGGGGTATTACTGTTGGACGCGCTTTGAGACGCCATTCGGATGTGAAAAGCGCTATTATAAAAACTAGATATTATTGTCTTGCTTTCTGTCTTTACATCAGCATGCGTAACCAAACCGAGGCTGAGAGGAAAATATATTCTGGTTCTTCTTGTATGAATTGATGAGAATTTGAACTGGAATTTGTCTTTGTAAATATTTATAAGGAAGAATTATGCATTGCTGGCTAACTGTTTGGGCGGGGTCTAATATTGTCAGTACATTGTCTTGGTACCCCATAGTCCCAAATGCCAATGTCAAGTGGTTAGACTGCACGATGACTTGCTACCACAAGGTTGTGGGTTCAAATCCGGGCAAGCCAAACGAGGCTGATTTAACAATGACTAGAATAAGTATTGTCGTCTAGAATCGCAAATTTAATGATTTGTGTAATTCATAATCATAGATGGTGGTTGAACTGATACTTCGCGATGTATGTTGACGGGAAAGGTTTGTAATCATATTCAGCATTTTTAAATGACTTCAGAGAACTGACGTCTGGACGTGGATCTTTGTTTCTCAATTGCTGATCTGAAAATTTGATATTTAAAAACCGTAACCAAGATAGGGTTTAGGGGTTAGATCTTAGCCCGCACCCGTTTTGTAATTTTAAGAAATGAGTTTCATAATCGAGCTTTTAAAAGAAAATCAATATGTATGTTTTTGTTCTCACAAAATATGATTATTATTGGTTTATTAGAAACATTTTAACATCGTATACAGCCAAAGGCTGAATTGAGTTTAAAATACAGAGATTTATGAAAATAAATATGTTAAAATTAACAGAAAAAACACATTAAGAAATACAATTTGTTTTAATACCAAAATGTTTCAAACGTTAATTTCTGCAACTTGTTCGGCTCTCTCCTTTTGACGGTTTCGAACCCGTACCATTAAGGCATGGCATCTAGTGTACGACTGTTGCATGTGTAGCAGTGTATCACCGTAGGCATGGCTCTGGTTATGCAAACACGACCCAGTGCCCATGATGGTGTTGCACCCCACTCGACTCATGCCGCGTTCGTGTCCATAAGGGACAGGGGCAGAAAGGAATCGTACCGGAAGGACTGCAGGCCGTCCAGGGGGTGCCCGGGTTATGCTTTTAGGAAGAAGAAATAAATGATATTAATAATTGAGGCTGAATATTGAACACGTGCGGATCTCTGGGTTATTTATAGATCAAACTTTGCATATTTATATACACGCTCCCCGGGGGCTGAAATTTGATTCGTTTTTATAATTATTTTATACAAATTTGTAGAAGTTCATTGTTCTGGAACTCAAAAGTCCGTAACAAAAAAGAGGAAATTATTTACTCTTCCACCAAACAAAAGGCAAATTTTCTTTTGTTCTTGTATCTAAAGCAAAAACCAAATCATTTGACACGGTGTACAGTCTCGGAGCTGCGAGCTCGGCCCGATAAAAAATGACACTCATTCATTCATCACTACAGTTAAACTAACGGCAGAACATCCACACCGTGAAATCACACCGTAAATTAAAGCCCGTCCTGACCGGCGACTGGGCCGCGCGAACGGGCAAGGCGTGACGAGCTATGCCGGTCGTCAAACACGGACTCCAAGGCAAAGATGGGTTACACAGAAAGCTGTGTGGTTTGATCACCAACCGCGAAAATTATTTTTGCCAGTAATTTTATGTAGAATGAAGCTCAGCCGATGATTTGTGGATTTTGATGAAGGGTGGTCTTATTTTGTGTAAATGAAAAAAGTTTTCTGGAACTTTTTTCTAATCGGTGTATTTATATAGCCTCTTTATATTACACTATTTGTGGTGTTCAGTTTTGATGGTCTCTTCTGCCTTTTGCTCATTTAAAAGACAATTTCATGAAAAGATAATTTCATTGTCATTTCTTTCAAAGAAACAACAAAAACACAAGAAACTCGGCACATTCTCCCTGCCTAGAAAAAAAAAGCGAGCTACCTTTATGATCAAAATTACTCAGGATTCCTCAATGCCGTGTCTGGACGCTTGTGGAGGGGTGCAAACAAACAACCTTACAGACACTGGGCACATTGGTTCATTGTCAAAGACCAAGGCCTAATTTTATAGAGCTGCTAAGCACAAAAGCATTGCTTAGCATGACATTTTTGCCTTGATAAAAAAAGGATTACCAACCAAATTTCCTCGTGACTTTCAGGATAAACAAACAACAGCTGAATACCAACAACAAGCATTAAGCAACAAATGGAAATTTGGTTGGTAATCCTGTTTTTATCAAGGAAGAAATTTCATGCTAAGCAAATGTGTGTGCTTAGCAGCTCTATGAAATTGGGCCCAGTATTGTCACTTGGTGTATCCCAACATATGCATGAAACAAATCTGTGAAAATTTGTGCTCAACTGTTGCATGAAAACAATAAAGAAAAAACATGTACAGTTAATCTGTGTGCTTTCAGATGCCTGAGAAACTTGCAGGTCTGATCTAAGTCCGTCCTCGTTTCTCACAATGTTTTATATTATAACACCCCTTACAAATATTGTGCCTTTTCATTGGTTTAGAGCGCGTCACATGATATGTCTTAGTTTTACTAGACGACGGCCGTGTGATAGTGCATCGGTTTGCCGTGCGCTAGTCCGAAGACTATCACACGGCGTGCAGTACCCAGACGTCCGTTGCGTGTACGAGGATAATAAATTAATAGTCTGTAACCATTTCGGATTACATGACACTACATGCAGCACAGTAAAAGTGTTCGCAATCTGTATTTGCGTCGTCCGTTGTAGCATTCAGGTCTGTAACTTAATAGTACAGTATTCCGGGGATCACCTCGGGAGTCATAGTTTTAACCATAGCACTCGACGCAGTCAATAGTTGTATACTATCGACAGCTCTCACTATTGCTCGATAAGTAAGTTGTATGCTAACCTTTTTCAGTAATTACTAAACGTGTCCAGTGCCTTGAACCGGGCTCGCAGCACAATCACACGCCTCGGTCTGCAGCTGTGATTGTTTCATTTCTTTTCTCTCCTTAATCAGTTCTATTATTCTAGGCTGATTGTTTTTAGCTTAGGGTTAATAAAGGGGTCAGGTTGCCCCGAGTGATGTATTATTAGTTTGTCATGGTTATAGAGAAAGTTCACGTTCAGTCAGTGGTGTTCATAAGGAAGGGAAGTGGAGCTCGTTGACTTACTAATTAACGTTGATTTTGAAAATGAACTTTTGTACATCAATAACAACTTGTTTTTAAAAGTTGATTATTAGGTTTGATTATAAACCCTTGCTATAGTACAGCCATCTTTGTTTTTCAGACCAATGTACACCAAATCGATTGTACGAATCACTCTGAATGCAAAAAAAGTGAACAGGAGAGGCATTATGAAGGACAACTCTTTTTTCGAGTGGTCTTCCACTCTTTTAGATTGAAGTTTGCATCTTTTTAAGCGATTTATTCACTCTGTCCTGGAGTGAAACCCCTCTAAAAGAGTGAAAATAACCACCACTCTTTTTAAAAAGCAATATGAGGGACAACTCGAAACGTAAAGAGTGGTGTTTTTCACTCTTTTAAATTTATAGAGGGTAGTAAAGTGTGACCTCAGTGTTGCGTTAACTTATGCACATTATGATACGCTGTTGGAACAAGTTTGCGCTGCCGATCTTTGAACTTTCGCTTCCCCGTTAAGCTTGCAGCGGGGAAAGAGCAAATAATAATATCATTTCTTTGGGTAATTATTTTTTGGTGGGAGTTCATGGAGTGGTCGTTTTAAAAGACCGCATTTTGATATGCAGTGATATAGAGTGTACTTATACTATGTATCCTGCTATTTTATTTTCTGGTCAAGAATAAATTGGTTGCTACTATATCTTGAGACGTACATTTTGTGTTTTTTGTGAATGCTCGTCCTTTTTCAGTTAAGGACAGTTCCTATACTTTCTCCTGCCCCCCCCCCCCACCTATACGATTGAGATCACTTAAAAGCAATAATAGAGAACAAGGCAAAGCGTGCACAAGCCAACGATAAAGGCTCACTGGTAATTAGGAAGAGAGCACCGGGGTAAATATCCAAGAGCGTCTTTCTAAATTAGATCAAATTGCACAATTTAATGCAAAGTGTCACTGTAAATCAAATGCATAGAGTTACAAACAATACAAAGTAAACTGGTTATAAATGTACAAAGCCAAGATAAACAAACACAATACAAAAACGATAAAACATTCACAGAAAATAGCGAGTGGTCAAAAACTTGATGTAAATTAAAGCCAATGGAAGCTATACGTTGTGAAAGATGCAGACAAACCTATTAGGCAGGTTTTATAGCATTTTGCAAAGAATTGAGTCCTTGTTGAATGTTTATACACAAACTGCTACTCTACTTTTTCTTTCTCTTCTTCTTCTGCGATCTTCAAATGCATGTAGTCGCCGGTCAACTCTATATTTTCACAAGTATAAACCGCAAATTATATGATGATTTAACATTGACCGTACACTTCAAAACATGCTGGAGGGTTCACGGCAGGCTGCAAGAGCACCACCGTGTAAAGTATCAAGTAACACCGAACTGCGCTCCCGGCACTGACTCGAGACTCAAGCTGTTCTCCGATCCCCGCACTTGGTTCAAGTTCACCCTCAAAGTCGACTCGCCTGAGGAGCTGAGTGGTGATTGTGTACACCCCTATGTGGAAATGCAGTCGCCTGCTGGTTCTGCCATTAAAGCCTGCCTGTGATTGGTCGCTAGGGTTGTCGTGACAAAGTTGTCGTGAAGTTATAAAAAACACGAATGGCGGCGGAGTTGAGAGCAGAGTGTGACACGACTGTGGGAAACGTAGCAGGACGTTTTCGCCGAACATATTTTTTTTCTTGTTGTTAGTCGCAATGTGTGTATAGGTCTCTTTTAAATAAAAGGACCTTTTTGTATTGGCAGAACATTCTCAAAATACTGCTGCTAATCACACAGCTTGCAAAAAAAGGGGCCATCGTTTTGTCAATGAAAGGCCTATTTTCACAATACACGGATTTCCACACGCCGAAGATGACAAAGCAGCCAGAGTTATTGCTGGACCCAGACCAAATGGAGGCCACAGTACTGACCCTCCTTGGCGAGAGGAATGAAAACAGCCAAGAAGGTACCGACCAAGCCAAGCCGAAGAGACGGGGCAGAAAACGCAAAGATCCCGGTATCACCACCGACTCCAGATCAGACCTAGAACCCAAGCCCGTCAAACGTGGACGGGGAAGACCGAGCAATGCCTCGGCAGCAGCCGCTGCCGCTGCCGCTGCTGCTGCCGCCGCAGCTGCAGCCTCGACCGACCGTATTGCTTCGAATTCCTCCCCGTCGTCTACCGGCAGCTGCAGCGTGGACGAGTGTGGAGTGGTCTGCAACGCTGCCCGTGAACGCTCCCGTGTCAAGACGCTCCGAGATGCCTTCCTCGACCTGCAGAAATCTCTGCCCTCCGTTCCTCCAGACACCAAACTCTCTAAACTCGACGTCTTAGTGCTCGCTACGACCTACATTGCCCATCTCATGAAGACATTAGACGGTGAGGCAGACGTGCCGGAGATTGGAGCCGTCAGTAGCGTCATGAGAGCGGGGAGAGAGTCGAGACCTAACGGGGGAGCTGACGGTGATATGACGGCACCAAACTCGGATAGGAAGCACAGACTGAAAGCTGATGGATACCTGCACCCAGTTAAGGTTAGTTTTGTTTCGTAGATTCATCTTCCGTTGATAAAGCAAATTAAAAACTAAAAAGTATGTGCGCCATTTTGTCTTGTCACTAGTCCGATATCGTCATTTAATCCAGTCTACATTTTTAAGGCTTAGAAATGTTGGCTTTCTGTTATTTTTATATTTTTATATATTTGTTAAAGGCTTATTTCAAATAATTACAGTTTAGTACAAGAACACAAATGTTTTCTTTAATCTTTTGAGATGTGTACATCTTTACATATAGGTTGGTCATTAGAATCGCTTGTGTATTTTGTTTATTTGCTGTTTTTCTTTGTGTGTTTTTTTTAATTGTGTTTGTGAATTTGTTTCGTTTTATCACATTTTTGATCCTGTGACTTCCATTTTGAGGAAATAGTGTTAGGCATGCAGTAATTGTACGATCATCCCAACTTGCTATTAAAAAAAAGAGCATAACCGAAAGCTATGATTATTACGGCTATTTATATTGAGGTTGTACGGTAATTACAAAGGCAGTGGACACTATTGGTAATTACTCAAAATAATTATTAGCATAAAACCATACCTGGTAACGAGTAATGGGGAGAGATTGATACTATAAAACATTGTGAGAAACGGCTCACTCTGAAGTGACGTAGTTCTCGAGAAAGAGAAGTAATTTTCCACGAATTTAATTTCGAAACCTCAGAATTAGACTTTGAGGTCGCGAAATCAAGCATCTGCAGAGCACACAACTTTGTGTGACAAGGGTGTTTTTTCTTTCTTAGAATATCTCGCAACTTCGACGAGCAATTGAGCTCAAATTTTCACAGGTTTGTTATTTTATGCATGTTGAGATACACCAAGTGAGAAGACCTGTCTTTGGCAATTATGGTGTCCAGTGTCTTTAAACGTGTGAACAAAATCTATATTTTCTGAGTTTTAGACGAAGCCCGTGGTTACAATTTGTTCACAACTTGTTGGCCTAACTCTAAAGCAGTGTCTTACCAACTAGACCACCGAGATTGCCCGGTAGCTAAATTTGCTGATTCCAGTTAAACTCCGGTTAAAAAAAAAAGTGAGATCTTAGTGATACTTCTAGTCTACCGGTCGATTAAACAAAACTCTTCCAAGTGTTGAACTAAAGTAGTGAAATGATGTGTTTACGGAGGAAAGAGTCAAGTGATTAGACTACAGGACTTGCAATCACAGGGTTTTGGGTTCGATTTCTACCGAGCTAACCACTTATTTCAATACGACTAGATAATTATTATTGTCTATAAGTTACTCGGTTTGTGCAGTTCATAATCCTAATTAGATGTTAAACCAATATTTATGAGTAGAGAAATTTGCTGATGACAGCTTGGTGTTTATTATCCCATTGAAAGTTCCATTTTCCGGTGCTGGGTTATTTTTTAGGGGTCAGAATGAACGACTGAATGAAAGAAGAAAAGAAAAAAAGAGAAATCTTGTTTTCTTTGTTTACTAACAAAATACAATTTCTTTAATCAACACAAACGCGAGTTGCAGAGATGTTTCAACCGGTAGCTCAATGTAACTTAAGAGAATTGAAGCATTCTAAATGAATGTGGGCATTCATACCTGTAGCCATAATGATTTTTATTGAAAACAAGAAGATTAAAATAAATTTATCTGTCTAAAAAAAAAAAAAAAAAAAACTTCCGGTGTAGGCGAGAATACTCAGGCACGATACAAAGGGTCTTTTATTTCATTTAATTTCATTAAATATATTTCATCGTGAAATATAAAAACGAAATTCCATCCCTTATGTTAAAGGCAGTGGACACTATTGGTAATTACTCAAAATAATTATCATCATAAAACCTTTCTTGATTACGAGTAATGGGGAGAGGCTGATAGTATTAAACATTGTGAGAAACTGCTCCCTCTGAAGTGACATAGTTTTCGAGAAAGATGTAAATTTCCACGAATTTGATTTCGAGACCTCAAGTTTAGAATTTGAGGTCTCGAAATCAAGCATCAGATAGCACACAACGTCGTACGACAAGTGTGTTTTTTCTTTCATTATTATCTCGCAACTTCGACGACCGATTGAGCTCAAATTTTCACAGGTTTGTTGTTTTATGCATATGTTGAAATACACTAACTGTAGAGACTAATCTTTGACAATAACCAATAGTGTACACTGTCTTAAAAAAAAAACACTGACTAGAACCAGATATTACAAGAAAACGTTTTAAAACGAGTAGTGGAATAAAATGTTTGGCACGCGTAATAGTTTGACTTGTAGGCCTACCCATTATGCATGAGCCGTAAAGTGGTGCGCCCTTTCATAAAAGTTTAAGTCTTAAAAATAATCTTGTCAATAAATTTACCAAGAAATACATCAACAGCTATATAATCACACTGACGCAACGAGAGTACAATCCAAGAAATTACATGCTACACCAAGCTAAGTCAACACAACCATAAAAGTCGTACTTAAATATTAGTAGAAAACATTTAAAGGGCAATTACAGATGTTTATAGAACGAGCCGCTGAAACCCCTAGACCTTTTTACCGAGTGTGAGTGATGTATTTATACCCTTATAGTACACGACCAGAAACATCTTAAAAGTGTTGGTTGTATATTGGTGTCGTCATAAACACCGAGGTGTACCGTACGCCGACCACAAATAGGCCGAGCGAACCGCCGGGCTGTCAGCGGCTCTCAACGGCTGCCGATGACAGGGAGAGTCCTCTGTCGAGAGAGAGAGTTGAATACATTCAACTCGACCGACCGCGGGGCTGGTTTTTGTTTGGAAAACTTGTAATACTTTATGGAAAATGCTTTTGGTTTAAATGCTTTTTGTTATTCAGCGTGAAACAGAAAGTATAGATCATGACTTGTGTCTATACAACAAGAATAGCATTGCACTTTCCAGGCGATTCCGATGCCTGGCAAATTGGTTTTGGCCTATTATAGAAAATTTTATAATTTGTCATAATTTCTACACAAATTCAAGATTTGAAAAAAACGGCTGATAAACAAGTTTTTCATATCAACATTTAATAAAATCAGACAGTGCAATTTTTTTCCTCTGAAGTAACTACGTTTTTGAGAAAGAGGTTAATTTCTCACTCAAATAATACTAGACTTCTACTTTTATTATGCATCTGAAAGCACACAATGCAACAAGGGTGTCTTGTCTTTTATTATTCTCTTGCAAATTCGATGACCAATTGAGCCCAAATTTTCACAGATTCGTTATTTGACGATGTATATGTGTGAATCTTGTCTTTGACAATTACCAAAGATGTCCAGTGCCTTTAAAATGCATAATTGAAAGTTCACACTGTGAGATAGCTTGGGCTGAGCTCAGTATTGCTCATGACTGCGATCTGGCCAAAATTCAAAACTTTTCTCCCGCCAGATTGATTCCTTTTGATACCCTATAAAAAGTAACAAACCTCCCCCAAAAACCTCTTCTAACCTTTTTTTCTCGTATTTAGCAGTCAATGCCCGTAAGCATACGCCGCACGTGTACTTAATATAGACTTGCTATTAATATCACCACAGAACGAGAACAAAAACAATAGCGGGGCGATGCCCGATGGTACGGAGTGCCGTCACAGCGTGGCGCTCTCATGGTCCGCTCACGGCCACTTTTTAATTAGACAGGCGATTCGTTTGCCCCAAAATGGTGAACGCTCATTAAAGGCACTGGACACTATTGGTAATTGTCAAAGACCAGTCTTCTCACTTGGTGTATTTCAACATATGCATAAAATAACATACCTGTAGGACGAGTTACTCGTCCTAACTTAGGACTAGCCTTAAGTTTGTAATATCTCCTACAGGACTAGTCCTAAGTTAGGACCTAGTCCTAACTCTCTGTGAAATAGAACCGACACTTTTTGGTAATTATTGTCAAAGACCAGTAGTCTGACTTGGTGTATCCAAACATTTTATGCATAAAATAACAAGTCTGTGAAAATTTGGCTCATTGGTTATCGAAGTTGCAAGAAAATAATGAAAGAAAAACACCCAAAATGTGTGTGCCTTCAGATTGAATGAGAAAGGTTTCAGGCTTGAAGTCTTTTTCAGATTCAAATTTTTCAGTGAGAAATAAGTCTTTCACAGATACTATATGAAACTTAAGAGGGAGTCGTTTCTCAAAATGTTTTATACTACGAACTCTCCGATGCCATCAAGTAAGTTTTTATGCTGATATGCATTTTGGGTAATTACCACCAGACGTCGATTTCACAAAACTCTTCCTAAACCAGGATTAATCTTAGGACTTAAGACGAGTCCCAACCCTGCGCTGTAACATGTAAACCTTAAGATTACTCCTAGCTTTTTTTGTGAAATCGGTTGCAGTGCCTTTAAAAATATTCACCGGACGTGGCCGTTGTAAATGTGTCGTGGTTCACACACCCCTATCAAGCCGTACCTGGGCGCGTGCGGAGAGGTGCAAGCCACCTTGGACTGGGCTCCAAACACGTGCGACGTGGGGTTGCGTGTGTGATTGTTTCATTTCTTTTCTCTCCATAATCAGTTCTATTATTCTAGGCTGATTGTTTTTAGCTTAGGGTTAATAAGGGGGTCAGGTTGCCCCGAGTGATGTGTTATTAGTTTTAGAATGGTCACGGGGAAAGTTCACCTTTAGTCAGTGGTGTTAATGAAGTATGGAACACGTGAACTCAAGAATGTGAAACTTGCTCCTTTCTATAAAATAAAAAAAAATAATAATAAAAATCACCTTTTCTTATAAAGAACTGAAAAACCGAAGATTATACTTTGGTAAGGACACAGACAGAAAGTTGTGTAAGCGGTTTATCCGAAAGCCTCTTTGTAAAGGCGGTAGCAGTATAATAGTAAGCATCGTGGGAAATCATATTCTGAAATGCCACCGTTGGTAAGAAAATCAAATGTATGTCGACTAATTTGAGCACTTTTTATTGCCAGAGTTTGAGTGCATATTTGCCTTATGTTTACGGTTTACGTCAATGCATACATCGTTTACAATAATTCTTAAATTTTCTTAAATATTTATTTTGCGATCGGCCCAGTTTCTGATGCACCCAGCTTGGATTACACTATTATTACCAATGCTCACATATTTGTTTTACAATTCCTTAATTGGACCAAGTGTCCTTGATCGGCCCAGGGTTGTGCACCTATAGCTTGGGTTCAAGGTTCACGCTGCCAATGCTAAGTCGCTTTACAGTTCTTTAATCGGCCCAGTATCCTTGATCGGCCCAAAGAATCCTTGATCGGCCCATGTGCATACAGCAGCTATCCATTGCCAAGGCCGTTGCCTTTCTCTATGCACTCTAAACCACCGTCTTTGGCAAGTTGTTTGCTAAGCGGAATGTTTACGCTTAGCATCTTTACGTCTCTCTATTGATAGTATGTTATAATGTTTCCGAGGTATGTCTTGATGGCCACAATGTCTTGCACCGGACTCAAGTTCTGGGCCCAAGTACGAAAACATTGTGCTTTTTACTTACTAGACTAAGTTAAACAACTAAAATGCCATGTCACGTGTACAGTTTGTGACTGGGATCTTACTTATTGTCGCTTAGCAGCAATTTCTTAAGCACTATTTTCTGCTTAAGCAGCTCTATGGAATAAGGCTCGGTTGTTGCTCAAAACCGGCTGTCTTCGGATGGCCGTTGGTGTGGTGGGTACAATTTTTGTGTCACAACCAAGTTCAAAGAAAGGTCTCATCACAGACTCTTCTTCAACATGTTACCGTTGCAGCAATATTTATGTTCCATCTCGCATTATCTTCCTTTCCAGTACTTCTTATAATCCCTTGTGAAGGTTTTCTGTCATTCTCTGATGTCAGATTTGAAAAAGTCTTCGAGAAAAACGTTCACTGTACATGCACACTTATAATAATTGTTCATGCCCATGCAGTACAGTGACCGCGGACCATGGTATCCAAAATGTTTTTGTTACAGCGTGGCATTTCTCCCCTAATTTCTTGATATATAAACAAACCAAGTGCCGCATCTACGCGACAAAAAAAAAACCAATACAATACACGACTTGCACTTTTGGCCAGTCAAGTTTCATATTTCTATAGTTTTTATAGAGTTTTATAGCTCATCAAAACCCAATATCGATAGTAATAATGCCCGTCGCTTTTCTTGAAGTTTATCAGTTCTTTTTGGACCGTAATGTTTGTTTAACTTTCTCGCCATCCACGAGCCCATGCGCTGACAGACTGAACAAGTCATTAAAGGGGCTATGCTCGAAGGGTTTAGTGGTGTTTGAAGCTTTGCATGGTGTGAAAAATAAGAAGTAACTTTAAATACTGAATAGTAAACTTGCGGGTACAACCATGTATATCTTTTTTTGAGGGAGTGCTGGCTCTGAAAAGAGCCGGTATGTTCTCGACGTTTCGAACAGTATACTCTGCTCGTCTACAAACTGACTCTATACAGGGTGCGTTCGTTTAGCTTCCCTGGGTCGACCCAGGTGTGTGGCGTGTTTTTTTTCCAGGACAAACGTGTGCAGATAATAACCCACGTTCGTCCTGGAAAAAAAGACCGCCACACACCGGGGTCGACCCAGGGAAGCTAAACGAACGCACCCACAGAAAATGACTATAACACAGGAACTATTGTGCGATTTTTTTTAAATGTGGTATGTCGTGGCCGAGCTTTTCAGAGCACTTGACTCAAGCTCTAGTGTTCCTGACTCGGCAGAGTGTGGGTTCGAGTCCCGGTTTTGGCACTTGTGTATTTTGATGAGTCAACCATAGTTGCTTTGTCGTCCCGATGGGACATTAAGCCGTGTGTCTTGTGTACAGGTATACAAGAACTCAGAAAAGCCCTTTTCCAACTATAGAACACATGTTCCTTTTGAACTAGCCGCAAAAAAGATCCAACATCGATTTTCAATTTATAATTTTAACATTTTGGAGTGTAGCAACAGTTTAGTTTTTTTTGTTTAAAACCAATGTGGAAGACACATCTTTTGATGACAGTTTTCTTTTAACTCTGGTCCTTGGACTAGTCCAGATGTTTTACTGTTCGAAGATTTAAAATAAAATTTATAAAAATATAAGTACCGTCCCTTTAAATCGGTCAATGGACCAACATGGCGACCAAGAGAAGGCTGGAATTGACGCATAGATTATTGGGTCAGACTCAAACATTGTAGGCGGGAAATAATTGCTCCTTCTTCCCATTAAACCCAGAGCTTTCTTCCCCCTCTCGAGAGTTGATCAAACTGTTTAGACAGACACATCATTATAGCGCCATTAAAAAGGGTTTTTGTATATTATAAACATTAAACAATCTTTACATATAGGTCCCGTGTGATGATTAATGGTTCGTAAGTAATAGAAATAAGTAGCATTGCGGGGGACTCGCGTGTTTTGTATCTTGGACAAAATAGCAGTCTTGGGGTCCGTATTATACCTTCATCTGGCTGTCATCTGGACCCTAATAAGCGCAAAGGTAGCTAAGCGCACAAAATAATGCTAACCGCTACCAGAATAGGGTTACCAGCCAAAGTACCATACCACACCTACACAATTTGTGACCGGTATCCTGCTCACTTCTGCTAACCAGATTATTGTTAAGCAACTGCTGAAGCAGTTCTATGAAAATGGACCTGCATCTTTGAGAAGGGTCCAAAGCACCAAGGCTAAGGCCGTATGCGAATTGGCGGCTACGGCTACGGCTACGGCTGGATCGCCGCGTCGTGCATTGAAGTATAGGACGCCCTTAGCAACACCCCCTGGCAACGGTCGTAGCCGCAGCCGTTCCGGATCCGGCCTTAGTCAAGGGTAACAAAGACTATCGCCTCCGTTGTCTCCGTCTTTGTGCCATCTTGGTCGTGTTCTCAGAGTGCCCTCAGACAGTACTGAGTACTGATTTATCGCACCAAAAAGATGTCAGACTAATTTGCTCTTTGCATTTTCAGTACATTATGCATATTATTCTATTACTTTCTAAAACCAAATGATGTTATACTCCTTTTTTTTTACTCGTGTTTGATATTATATGCTTAATGGATTTTTAAACTGTGTAACAAAAATAAAACCCACTTTGAACAATCGAAATAAATCATCGTCAAGCTTTGTTTAGACTGAAATCCTTGAAATTAAACACTATAACAAAAGCTTCGTGTACAAACTGTTAACAAAATAATTTAGGCTTTAAAAAGGGTAAAAATTGATTTGTTGTCATTAACTCCTACTCGGGCTAGATTTATGAAGAGACCTTGTTTTCATGACCTTATAAATTAACCGGACAAAAGCTGGAGACAATGACCATAAGTAGCCTCTCTCAGACCACACATGAGTTAGCGTGGGTCACTCTTGAAGGTGGTTGATACCAACACACCTGACCGATGGGGGCATCGACACCGGGTCACTCTTCAGCGTCCGGTGCCGTAACCCCTTGATCTTGGCCCGCCGTACGAGACCGTGTAGCCGCCGCAGGGACAGTGCCTGGTTCGCGAAGCAGCGAACGGCTCACACCTGCAAAGACTAAACACCCTCTATCGGTGACCTTTATACACAGCTCATAAAATAATATTTTGAAGTTAGTTTTATGCTCTCAATGATGTTACTGATATTTTGAGTAGTTTTTTCTAACAGTAACAACAATCTCACCAACATATAGATCAGTTACTTTTTTTATAATTATTAAATATCATACGAACTGGAAAAAAGAGAGTGTGTCAAAAACATTTTCAAAAAGTTGAGCAAATAAAAACCATATGGAAAACAAAGAAATAGCGTTTATTTAAAAGTGTAAAATACATCTCTGGTTCAGTTATAAACCTCAGTTCAAGTTACTAGTCCTGTGATCTTGTTGTCATCTTTTTTTTATTCGAGCTCTGCCTTGAAAATCTGTTTGAAATTGTAAACGTCGTAACACCACGGTTGGTATCCTTGAACTTCAAGTAAGAAATACATAAGGCTAGCTCTAACTGCGAGGCATGGCTTTAAAGGCAGTGGACACTATTGGTAATTACTTAAAATAATTATTAGCATAAAAGCTTGGTGACGAGTAGTGGGGAGCTGTTGATAGTATAAACCATTATTGTGAGAAACGGATCCCTCTGAAGTGACATAGTTTTCAAGAAAGAAGTAATTTTCCACGAATTTGATATAGAGACTTCAGATTTAGAATTTGAGGTCTCGAAATCAAGCATCGGAAAGCATACAACTTCGTGTGACAAGGGTGTTTTTTCTTTCATCATTTTATCGCAACTTCGACGACCAATTGAGCTCAAATTTTCACAGGTTTGTTATTTTATGCATATGTTGAGACACACGAAGTGAGAAGACATAGTCTATGACAATTACCAATAGTGTCCAGTGTCTTTAAAAAATAACCTCTTTAAAGGCACTAGACACTATCGGCAGTACTCAAAACAATTGTTAACATAAAACGTACTTGGTAACGAGCAATAGAGAACTGTTGATAGTAGGCCTATAAACCTTTGTGAAAGAGGCTCCCTCTGAAGTAAGGTATATGTATATAGTTTTTGAGAAAGAGGTAATTTCTCACTCAAATATTAAAAGACTTCAGGACTGCAGCGTTTTTAGGTATCTGTGAAAGCACAAAATGTGTGCAACAAGGGTATTTCTTCTTTCATTATTGCAACTTCAATTACCACTATTGAGTCGTCCACAGCGTTATTACTTTAAGCATATTTTGCAATGTATCAAGTGAGAATACTGGTCTTTGAAAATACCAAAGCGTCATTCTACTGCCGAGTAGATTTCGGAATTCGGTAGACTTTTAAACAGTTCTTATAAATAGTTAAATAATGTAAATAATAACAATAAGGCAGTCAAATTACTATAAAAAAAGATATAATATTATTAGTTTGTTCCCGGCAATCGTAATCATATTGTACCCATCAGAGTTGATGGGTTGGCTTTTTTTTGGGTACCCGGAGTCGAGAGCGTACGGCACCCGCTTGATGTATGCCGTGTTGCCTCGGGGCCTTACCGGCCAACAAGCCGGTATCCCGTAGGTCCCGTCACTCCGCTACCACTCGACGCGTTCTGACGGGTTCCATTGCCCTATAAGGCCGGCCTCGAGTGTAGTTTTTGTTACTAATTATTTGAGAAAGAAAGATAGAGCTTTTGTTTTCAACAATAATGGTTACAGGACAAGTGTCTTTGCTAAGCAAAATTGAGTGGAGCACCAGCCACAACCATCCGAACTTAATGTAGTTTTGGCTGGTAACCTACTTCTGCTAAGCAATACTATTCTGTGCTTGGCAACTTTTTGTGCTTACAGGCTTCATGAAATTGGGCACAGGTTGGTTTTGTATGCAAACTTGTAAACAATATAAATTCATGCGCACTGTAATTTTGTTTAAACCAGCAACCGTATAGCAGAGGGTGATATAGAGAAGTAATTTTAAATGGTCGTGCAAACATTCGATCATATCTGGTGTAATATTGAGAGAGAAATGGAGCAAGTCTTATTTTTCTTGCCTGAACAATAATCGAAATATAAAGCTTTGTTTGCAGACTGTTTTCTGAAGCACATCTTTTACAAACTAATTAATCTGTGTTTCGTCTAATTGGGCTTTGTAGGCCTGTTTATTTCTAATTTACTGAATTACTTTGTAAAAATTAATTTACTTTTGCCAAGCCGTTTTGGAACACCACCACTATTTACAACGTTTTTCAGATTATTTTCTGATGTATTTTTAACCAGTTGAAATCAAAATTTGCAAAAGAAATTGACACATTTCGCCATTGCAAAATACAGTACTGCGCAATATAAACAAATATAAAACAAATATACAAGGCACAGTCACAATGTTTTACTTTTACTTCTATCTTTTCATAACCTTCGGTTTGCTTTCATCTATGACATCATAAATAAGTATCACAAACTAGGTTGAAATTGTTGTTTTGATTCGGAAGTCCGTGATCTGTCCTTCACCGAGCCACATCACGTACCGAGCCCCCGTCCCGCGGCCCGTACGTGCGGCAACGCAACTTCGTCCCAACACGATAAAACCGCAACGTGTAAATCTAACTGGTAATATTTAGGTAACAGGAGCACTGGCTTAATAGAAAGGAATGGTCGAGAAAGCACGGACAAGCTATTATGGATGTTGATATTGCTGTCATAATGTACACATAGTGCGATAATAGGCCTGTGTAAAAACGATGTAGCCATATTGATTTCAACTCATTCAAAGTAGTATACTCAAAGCGAGGTTGGGAGGACAAATATTGTAAATCTGACTCTTTTTCCGTATAGGCCTACATGAAGTAACATAGTTGTTTTAGAAAGAGGTAATATTTACCCTGTTAAAAAACTGACTCTTTTTCATGTTAAATTTGCAGTAGTTCAGACCTTTATGTAGCCAATTTTGTCAGACTCCCTCTGTAAAAACCAGGTAAAAACTAACACAATTTGCGCGTGCTTTGCGTACATGCTCAGGGCTTCAGACGAGAAGACGGAGCCTGAAGCCGAATCCAAAGCCGAAGACGTGGTTTCGAAAAGGGCCATACATTGTGTAAGGATGGGACCAACATTAAGATTCGGTAAACTCGATGCAATTTCCAAATGTATTTCATCGACTCTTTTGTCAAAAAGTGATTTTCCCCTGTTTTAATTTTCCCTGTTAAAATGCCTATCCTAAAGGTGTATTTTAAGTTTGTTTTTTTCACTAGACGGTACCTTTTTTTAATGTTTTATTTTTAAGCACATGCTCTTGGAAAAAAAGGAATGGCACGGTCAAACCGATGATATTTGTTGTCAATTTAATTAGTTGGGGCCTTACTACTCTTCTCCAAACATTGAAAAGTGTTAACTGGATCTCTAGCGCAGATTTTTAGGTTTCTTTAAAGGCAGTGGACACTATTGGTAATTGTCAAAGACTAGCCTTCACAGTTGGTGTATCTCAACATACGCATAAAGTAACAAACCTGTGAAAATTTGAGCTCAGTCGGTCATCGAACTTGCGAGATGATAATGAAAGAAAAAAAACACCCTTGTCACACAAAGTTGTGTGCGTTTAGATGGTTGATTTCGGGACCTCAAGTTCTAAACTTGAGGTCTTGAAATCAAATTCATGGAATATTACTTCTTTCTCGAAAACTATGGCACTTCAGAGGGAGCCGTTTCTCACAATGTTTTATACCATCAACCTCTCCCCATTACTCGTCACCAAGAAAGGTTTTATGCTAATAATTATTTTGAGTAATTACCAATAGTGTTCACTGCCTTTAATAAACCTTATTGAAATGAATTGAAAAAGAAAAAAAAATTATTACCGTTCGGTCGGCATTCTGTACAAGTTCATTACCCGCAAGGCAAAATGGCGAGGTGGCGACACTTTCTACCCCCCTCTGGACTCAACAAAGCTTAAACTCGCGAAGCCCCTCCTTTCCATTCAGCCTAGTCATGACATATCACGGATTAGAAATCAAAACTAAAGGAAACTTTAGAAGCTGTTGAAAGGTATCCCGGGGGGCGTGATGGCTGCAGACGGATCGGATGCACGCCGTGGATCGGTTTGGATTCCTCCTCGGTAGGATGGTATCACCGTCATGTTTGTTGTGGATCACCTCGTGTTGAGTGGAGACGAGGAATTGTTGGCGATTAAGATGGAAATACTTCTCTTGCATTTTCTTTCAGACAAACGAGGGTTTGGGTTTCCAGAGGAGAGTGTCTTGTTTGAGTTTTGATTCGTCGGTTGCATGTCGTGGTGCGATCGACGGCTGTTGATTGTGATGGGATGGGGTGGGTTTCACAAAGAACTAACTAGTCTTATCTCGAGTTAGGACGAGTTACTCGTCCTGACTTAGGACTAGCCTTAAAGGCAGTGGACACTATTGGTTATTGTCAAAGACTAGCCTTCACAGTTGGTGTATCTCAACATATGCATAAAATAATAAACCTGTGAAAATTTGAGTTCAATCGGTCATCGAAGTTGCGAGATAATAATGAAAGAAAAATAACCCTTCTCACCCGAAGTTGTGTGCGTTTAGATGGTTGATTTCGAGACCTCAAGTTCTAAACTTGAGGTCTCGAAATCAAATTTTCTCGAAAACTATGGCACTTCAGAGGGAGCCGTTTCTCACAATGTTTTATACCATCAACCTCTCCCCATTACTTGTAATCAAGAAAGGTTTTATGATAATAATTATTTTCAGAAATTACCAATAGTGTCCACTGCCTTTAAGTTTTTAATATCTCCTAGGACAGTGTCCCAAGTTAAGTTCTCTGTGAATCAACACAGGCAGTGTATAATATGCTTCGTTTTTGAAAGGGTAAGGGCACCCAGGCTTTTTTTTTTGCTGCAGGGTAAATGACACCCTATATGAGGAAATTGTAAATTTCGACTGGAGCATTTCAATGGCACCGTGGCAATGACCAGGGGGCATGGAGGCAATTGCCTCAGCGAAGTATCAGACCTGCTGCCATTTTGTTGGTTCGCTCAATAATAGGGTAGGGGGTCAGTGAGCCAAGTTTATGTGATTATTTTGAGTTTGTATCAATTTTTCAGTCTCCATTGTATTTTGTTACCGTGTCATTTTTTTGTAGCTTGTTGTGTCATTCTGATGAATGAACTGTCCTTACTAGTCATTTCATGTATACACTACAGTCCTTACACATTCAGGGTCACTCGGTTCGAATCCATACGAGGACCAGAGCATCAGTGTCTGCCCCTCGTACATAGACTGCAGTTTGTGTCTAAGAAACATTTGTAAAATAAAAACAGCAAATGAAAAGTTGGATCGAACACAAAAGAAATCGAGAGAGCCTCTTGATATGAAAAAAAAACTAGCTTGGTCATCGAGAGACCATGCTCCAATCGTAGGAGGAGGGCCACAAGGGTCAGTCACACTATCACCGTACACCCCAAGAGGATCTGATGGGAGGAGACACACCGAATACCCGGCGTAAGAGATGCCCACGCAGCCGGGGGAATACACGGGCACCGAGAGTGCCATCAACGGCTGTGTGGTTTGTTGGGTTTTCTCTGAGGTGCCGTCACGCGTCGGTTGAGATCTAGTTTAGGAGTTTATCAACGGTGGCGAGTGATGTCTCAATTTGGGCAAAAGGGAAATGATTGGGGAAAACTGTTTAGATTAGTATTTCCTTCTCGTGCTATTGCCGTGTATGCCTAGGCCTATAGCTTTAATCGTAGTCTCATCATGCAATGATCATAGTAAAGAGTGGTTCAATTACCAACCCAACATAGCCACTTCTTGACTCTGCATAGAGGTACAACGAGGGGAAACTATTACACTCCTTTCATGTATTTCTCTTGGTGCCCCTTGAAACTTCCAGGTATTCAAGGCAGCACTGTTCCTCAAGGGCTTGGCAACCCAGGGGGAGGGGGGGGGGAGATTTCACAAAGAGTTAGGACTAGTCTTATCTCGAGTTAGGACCAGTTACTCGTCCTAACTTAGGACTATCTATGCAATTTGTATATCTCTTAGGACTAGTCCTAAGTTAGGACTAGTCCTAACTCTTTGTGAAATCGACCCCAGGGAAGCTAAACGAACGCACCCAATAATGATCAACGCCCTCTACGGCGACACTAGTTCACCTCCGTCCAGGAAGCAATCAATTTCATTCCAGTCCAATACTTGAGCAACTCTATAACCCCCGGTGTCAACTCGACCGTGGAGCTATCCACGGTCTGCCTGACAACTCTAGATCCTTTCATAAGATATATCTCTTTTATGAGTGATGTGAGTAATCTGTCGTAGAAAACAAGGGTCTCATTCTGGTCCTAATCACCTTCAAGATGACAGTTTTATGAGCAGGAATTGTGTGGCGATAGGACTGGGGGTGGGGGGGGGGGGGGTAAAGCAATGATCGCCGAAGAGTCAGGTGCATTTTAAAGGAAATAGTCACAAGTGGTCATGCATCCCAGGCAAATATTCCTAGTAGTAAGCAGCCATATAATTAAACAAATATGTGTTTATTGCACTCAAAGGGGTTCACAATAGATAATATTATATTAGATTAGCATTAATGCTTTGTCCCAGTCAACAATGAGTACAAAACTAACGTAGGCAAATGCAGTACAAACGAACAGTAAAAGCATTAAAATACGAACATACGATGTACGGGAAAGGTACTCTCTTAATGAAAACGAGTGAAAAACAACTCATTATGTCCGCCATACCACTCTTGCAAAGAGCCACATGGCGGACAACTCTTTTAAGAGTGAAAGACGGGCACTTTCAACTCGATTTAGAGTGAAGTTCGTACCAATTTCACTCAAATAGATTGACTTTCACTCTCAAAGAGTGAAAGTGATACCACTAGGACTAACATTGTCACTCTTTTACATAAAGCGAGTATACATGTGTTAATGGAAACAGAGACAAATCTCTGTCCTTCTAATGATGATGGAAATGACCGTAGAAAAGTAAGACGTTTGTAAAGTGATAATATTAGACGCCATGTTGCAGCAAATGTCTCATGTGCAAAAATGTAAGACACGCAAGAGAACATACTATTCTGCTTCCAACCTCGCTCTCATCCTGTGAAGTTTCACACCCATGAAAAGCAAGATGGCGGCTGCTCACAGACATGCATAGCCTACGGGGTCAATAAACCAGTTGCATAGTGTCACATTATCCAGAGGGGAGAGAAAATATGAGCTCTATAAATGTCAGCTGCTTGTCTTTCAGCGAGCGGAGGCAACCTAATTGCGTGGGACAGTCGAGCATTAGGCCCGGCGCCCAGTCTTGCGAAGACAAGGCGGATCTTTACCGGGCGCCCCACGGCCTTTTCCCCGTCAGGGGACCGGGGGCAACGGCGGTTCTTGACCCGCTGGCGGGGTAATGTGAACGAGCCCCCCGTCCGGATCTCGCACTGCGAACTTGGTATTTAGCGACATGTACGGTTTGTAAAATTGATCTTGTGCTGGACAGAATTAAAGAGAAAATTGATGAGAAATTCTTCGTGCGATGTTTTGGTATCGAATGATGGATGCTGTAAGCGGAGTATTTCTATAGTGCCTTAATAGTAATGAAAATGTTTATTTTATTCCAACAACAACTTTAAATTTTCGTTTGAGACGACAAAGTGTAGACTATGACATCCTTGCGTTGATTCGAACCTGTCACCAATATCTATCAACTTGACTTGTTACATAGCTAGCCTTAACTCCACAGCGGCAAAAAGTGTTGGTGAGGAGCCTCTAAGCAACTCTCGATAGTATAAAGCATTTTGAGAAACATATCTTCAAAGTAATGCAGTTATGTGTTAAAAAACAAATATCATATTTTCAGCCAAAAAGTTTAATCTGATTGGGTATTCCTATCTCCATAGTGATTATTTATCCTGCGTGGAAAGACTCAGTGATATTGATTTTGAGCGATATCTCAACATCGCGACCACCTTTAGAAATGAAATTGTCACGATGTAAGTTTTATTGCCCACAGCTACATTTATGTGTAGGATTAAAACATTCAAAAGGTTCAATAACAAGGGTACAATTTCCCTTTAAGTCAGGAAGATTGGAGTGTATAGGTTACCCCAAGTCACTTTAGCTCGAAGTGGAATAATAAATGAGTTTTGAAAGAGGGCACTTAGAAATTCGGTTAACGTCGAACCATCCGTCGACATTCAATAACCGGAAAGATTAATTATCAATACTGCAAGCATTACACGCATCATTTACGACTGACACGATACTAAAAAAAGGCTGGTCGGTTATTCGGTTAGACTTGACTCAAGTCCCAACCGGCTTGTCTGCTAGTTGGCACGATATGCTTAGGGACCTCTGACACGAGAACGGGACTTGAATCAAGTATATAGCTATAGAGCCGCTCATCGTTCAATAAGCGAAGATTAATGATCGATGCTGGGCAGAGTTCACAATGGTTGATATGACACGCATGAATTTAGTTTCGGGTATACTTTTGAACTTTAAAGTTAGGCTGTTATACAGAATTTGGTAGAGCTGCCAAAATAGGCGCATACAGTGTTTATGTTCAAAGGCACTGGTAATTACTCAAAACAATTGTTAGCATAAAAACTGACTTCGGTAACAAGCAACGGGGAGCTTTTGATAGTATAAAACATTGTGAGAAACGGCTCCCTCTAATAGCACGGACAATAAGGCCGCACCAGACCAGCATCCGGGTCAATTCTGACCAAGAATTTTTTAGAGTAGACCTAAATGTTCCGATTGAAGTACAGTGGTGACTAAAACAAACACTTAGGCCGTGTCCGAAACGGCGACTTCGGCTACAGCTACGGCTAGATCGCGCGCGTCTGCCTATTCTTCAACACTGGTAGACGCGCTGATCTAGACGTAGCTGTAGCCGAAGTCGTCGTTTCGGACACGGCCTAACACTACAGAAATGTGCATGTGCGCATATAGCTCTGAAAAGTGTCCGTCAGCGACGATCTCATAACACCCACAAGTAAAGACACAGTATCAAATCACAAAGTGAGTCCAAAGGAACACAAACCGTTTACAAATATTGATGACATGTTGCCGCAATCAGCATGGAAATAGTAAATGCCATGATACTCAACCGGAGACTTTTACATTTATTAGCTGGCAGAAATTTCCCGAGTTGATGATTCTCAGCTTTTAATTTGGACAATGTGACTTTTTATTTCTTTATTTTTTCTGCGCTCTCGGTCACTCTAAAAAAATCGTAATTTAAAGACAGTGGACACTATTGGTAATTGTCAAAAACCAGTCTTCTCACTTGGTGTATATCAACATATGTATAAAGTAACAAACCTGTGAAAATTTGAGCTCAATCGGTCATCAAAGTTGCGAGATAATAATGAAAGAAAAAACACCATTGTCATACGAAGTTGTGTGCTTTCATAATGCTTGATTTCGGGACCTCAAATTCTAAACTTGAGGTCTCGAAATCAAATTCGTGGAAAATTACTTCTTTCTCAAAAACTACGTCACTTCAGAGGGTGCTGTTTCTCACAATGTTTTATACTATCAACCTCTCCCCATTACTCGTAATGAAGAAAGGTTTTATGATGATAATTATTATGAGTAATTACCAAAAGTGTCCACTGCCTTTAATGGTCTATGTCTCACACCAGGTGAAATCAACCTCAATGTGTGCCTAGACCCATAAGCCTGAGTTCGGCTAGACTTGACTCAAGTCCCAATCCCGTGCCATCCCCAGGAAACTACTGTTTTATGATGCTCTGCATTCCAAAACCTGTTCTATTCTCGGGACCACATTTTGACGACGAGCGCGCATTGTAGTACGCTACGAGTTGTTTCATGGTAAGTTGGGGTACTAGCTTAGGGACCTCTCACACGAGAATGGGACTTGAATCAAGTCTAGTGTTCGGCCTTCCTTCGCAACATCATGACCTAGCGATGTGATTGCTTTCGAAAGTGTTTCACGTCGGAGTAAGTATCTCAAGCCATTTTTTTGGCAGCATGATCTTCAACACGTGTAGTGCGAGTACAAAGTTTGAACTCCGAGATTTGTGAAGTTTCAGCCCTTACTCTCCGGGGCCAACGACCCCCGTGCCTCAGCCTCTCTCTCCCCCCGTCCGTTTCTCTCTCTCCCTACCCAGTCATCTATAACTGACATGTCATTACGACCTCGATGAAACAACGTTGACGCCAGTTCCTCGTTAAAACAAACCTTTGACGTTATGATGTACCTCATTGACTTTGCAGCGATAATGAGGCAACTGAAGTGGGAGGAAATATATCGCCCATTAAAGACAGAAATAGACTCCGTTATATCTCGAACTATCGCGTAAATCAAAATGACATGCTAAATTGATCGGGTTTTATTTAGTCTGTTCTTCCCGCGTGGACCTTTATGGCCTTATCACACAAGGCAACTTTTGCAGGCAACTTGGAGGCAACCAACTGCAATGCATGCTACAGGACCACTTTGGTAGCAATAGTTATTTCTAATGAAAATGTCTTACGATTCTCAAGGAAATTTTGAGAACATTCAAATGTGAATGGATTCTCTTCTATAAGATTGCCTGGAACTGGTTGTCTGTAAATTGCACCGTGTAACATGACCCATACGTTTACAATAATGTGTATGCTTTTCCTACTAGGAAATGAAACACAGTGGATGGTAATTTGGGGTTGTAATGAGGAGTAATTAATCCAGTGCAACGCTAGTTTTAAAGAAACAAATCGATCAAATGGGACCAACTCTGCCATGGCTCCTTCTCGAAATAGCATTGCTGGTATTTGAATAATCTTGCAAATATGTTTATGTAGCCTCTACGTTGGTGTTCCTGGCTCTTTACATTAAAACGTTCATGTATTGCACCCCGTCCAAAATCATCATAACACAAAAATGCTCTTAAAATAGAATACACAGCAAAATGTTATGTTTTTTTATTTGGACACCTGTCCTCTTGAGGCCACCGTAGTTGACCCAGTGAAGACTAGCGCGGCAGGAAACTTTCTTGGCAGCTGCTAAGAGCTATGTGTCGACGGATCTGATTGGTCCGATTCATAATGCAATTGTTTCGATCGGGGATCATGTTTCCTAACCTTTTACCCTTCTACTCTTTTTTTTTTGCGAGCAAAATTATGAGCTCCACCATTTTGATTGTGTTCATATTTCTTCGGTTTTATATTCGCAAAGAAGTTTAGCACATTTATTTAGTATTGTTTTATGTTTTTGTTTTTTTATGTTGTTGATGTCGTTGTTGTTGTTGTTAATATTTATTTATTTAATATTTATTTATTTGTTTATTTATTTACTTATTTACTTATTTATTTAATTTTATTTTAGTTATTTGTATTTATTATTATTATTATTATTAGGGGTTATTCGGGTTTTTAAGGGATTCTTTTGTTCTATGTAATTTGGTTCGAGTTGTTGATAAAAGGTGGTTCTCTTGTAATAAAAAGCATCCATCTTTTTGGTTTTTACCTGGTTTTGTTTGTTTTTCTTAATAATCTCATAGGTTTTTACTTTTTCTCGTTTCTGCAGAAATGGCCGATGCGCTCGAGACTCTACGCCGGGGCGTTGCTGGGCTGTGTTCCCGCCAACGGATCGTGATCTAACGAGCGATACGATTGGACGACTCAAGAGTTCTTTCATTTTTAGATGTTTTTCCACTGAAGTTTCTGATTGGCTGGTGAAACAACCAACATGAGACCGCCCTCAACGATGACGCAGATTAACAGACCTTGTTGCTCATTGCCGGAGATTTGCAGAAACATTTCGTAGAAGAATTTATGGACACAATTGATTTTTGCTGGAGTGAATATTTTAATTCTTCGTCTTATTTAAGAGCCTTTCTTTGAAATCTTCCGCAGTATTCTATGGAAATGTGACTTTTAAAATTAAATAAAATTGTAAATTTTCACTTTTGGTTTTATGTACTGTGAGGGGCGCATTTGATTTTTATATGTACATTATTTAAAAACTATTTATCAGCTTCTCTCTTATTAATATTTTTCTTCTTGTTTAGTGTACTTTCATTATTTTATTTTGCTTGGGGGGGTTTACCTTAAGCGTTTTTGAATGTTGTTATTACTATTGTTATTTGTATATACTATATATACCTCGACTGTAAATAATTAAATGTTTGTTTGTGACAAGAGGCTTTCCATAGTTGTTTCAAATAAAAAGCGGAGACGCATAGACCGTTTCCGAAATGGCGGCTTTATTTCTGCTTCATCGTGCATTGAGGCGTATGATGTCCTTAGCAACACTCTTAGCAACAGTCGTAGCCGTAGCTGTAGCCGCAAAATCGGATACGGCTTCACCTTTAGAAAAGTCAGTGCATCAGATCAAGTTATGGCAAGCACTGGGAACAAAATGTACTCAATGTAAGTTTATAAACATTGCTGAAAGATTTAAGACTGCTTGTTACTAACGTTCCATTTTATTAAATATTGTAGACTTTGGTTTTCTCTTTAAACTATAAACTTGAACTATAACAGTGGCATGTTGTAAACTTGATTTTTGGAGCAAAGCTGTTTTGTTTTGGCATTCCCCGATTCAAAAATGGTTGTAATAATGTTAATAATAAAGTTATAAATTAATGCTTCGAATCTCTCGAATTGTATAATATTATGATGGGTTGAGCTCAGTTCAAAAAGTAGAGTCGGGGAGAGGTTGTGTAATTTTCATCCGAAAGCTTACTTGCCATGAAGATGTTGGTAAGCAAGCCTGAAATGATTTAATGTGAAATTCTACCCTTGATTTGCTGTTTTCTCAACATGTTAAAATGTTGCTTATTTCCTTTGTGTGCTCTGAAGTAAATTGGGCTCCAGTTTGCTTTGTTGTACAGTGGCCCTGTTTTAAAGGCAGTGGACACTATTGCTAATTACTGAAAATAATTATTAGCATAAAAACTTACTTGGTGACGAGTAATGGGGAGAGGTTGATGGTATAAAACATTGTTAGAAACGGCTCCCCCTGAAGTGACATAGTTTTCTGAAGTGACAAGTTTAGAATATGAGGTCTCGAAATCAACCATCTAAACGCACACAACTTAGGGAGACAAGGGTATTTTTTTCTTCCATTATTATCTCGCAAGTTCGATGACCGATTGAGCTGAAATTTTCACATGTTTGTTATTTTATGCTTATGTTGAGATACACCAACTGCCTTTAAGACAATATGACTTAATAAATCAATCCCTGACCTTATGGGTTTGTAAGATAATTATTTATAAAAACGTGCGAGTATCAAACAAAATATGCATTGCATTAAAACATTCATTATTAAAAATTGTAAATAATTGTGATTATAAATTTTGTAAATTGTATTTTTTTTTTTTTTTTTGTAGCTTCATTTGTTTTGTACACAAATCAAATCTTAAATTGCTCCCAGTAACGACTTGGGCCTCTTTTCTCCCATGTCACTTGTACAAAATGTGACCGGTATCCTGGCCATTCCTGCTTGGCAACAAATTGTAAGGCAATTCGTTTCTGCTTAAGCGACTCTATTATGAAGTTGGGCCCATGCAGGCGAGGTGCATAAGAAAATGTGTTTTTACCCAGTGGAGCGGTCTGTTCATGTAAAATATCAAAACATCTTGACGAGTTGCAGGCATTTTACTTATAAAATCATGTTGATTTTGTTTTGAAAACATGAATTATATGAAGCCAATGTGTTACGCCTCAAGCAACGAAAGCAACAAACCAATTTTTCCCAGAAGCTCCAGGCAAAACAGATATTTGGGTAAACTTCGAAAACCTCCCCAGGCAAAATGGCGGTGAATTTTTTACATCTGTAAGAAATGTGCCGGTCGCCCTGTCCCACACTGTGAGGGCGCTGGTTTTCATCAAAGAAAACCGGGAGACATATATAACACCTGATGACATGGGGAAAATCTCTGATCTCTTATTTTGAGATCAATGTGGGAAATTATCCGCAGACGAGATATTGGCAAAGCCTATTTTTTTTTAATATTATAGACCTTAATCAAAGTGTGGCCATCTTGATTTTACTCAATTCCAACTCATCATAGGGCCTAACCAAACTGAGGCTGGACGAAATAATTGTCCGGTGCCATGTTTGCGCAGTGAATGATAGCATTTATTACTGTTATGGAAACAGGGAACATGACCAAGATGGTGACAGCGTGATAGAGGTGTGTCATCTTTGGGAAAAAAAGGTTTGAAAAACTATGCTTATGCCGTGTCCGAAAAGGCGACTTCGGCTAGATCGCGTCGCCCATATAACTTCTCTTTAACACTGACTTACGAGATGTAGCCGTAGCTGCCTGTAGCCGAAGTCACCGTTTCGGACACGGCCTTTTGATCGAATGTCCATAGCTCAAAGCAGTTAGTTGGCTTATGGCAATTAAGTATTAAAAGACCTCTTATCATCTCGTAAGAATGCCCGTCTACCTTTTCAATCATTTTGGGAGTCAATTCCTCAAGTTGAGCTTTGGTTCCGAATACGTCCACGGGACGCGCTATGCAAAATGTCTTAGTACACTTGTCCTCATAGGGCTTTTGAGCTTATGACATCATAGCCTCAATGACCGAAGGATCCAAATATCAGGGACCAATTTCATTGAGCTGCTTAAGCAGAAAAAATCTGCTTCACAAATTTTTGCTCAGCAGAAATGAGCAGGTTATCAGTCACAAAATGCCCCCCCCCCCCCAATCAGGAGAGTATAACCCCCAACCCATCCTTCATCGTCCCGTGACTTTCAAATTTCCCAGCAAAGTTATCAAATCAATTCCTTTTCCTTGTGTGAGAAGTTTACATAAAAATATCAAAACTCTCATTTTACAACTTTCAATAAAACTACAAAGAGGTCAACGCTCCTTGAAGCCCTGGTAGCAGGGCAAAACATTCCCGGTCAGTTCCGCTTTGAAGTGGCAACATCACCACCCGCCGAATTCTGTTCAGCATATTGTGGGAAGTTGTTGCGGTCTACTGTGGGTTATGAAATAATACATGAGTGGTCGTTTGTACTCGGTCATCAGTAGATGCCTGAAGGGTCAAACTAGGAAACAGGCTACCCAAACGATCTGGGTGGATTTCACAAAAAGTTAAGACTACAATCCCGGCCATAATATCTCGTTTGATGGGCCCCCCTGCCCCCTTTCAATGTTGGTCCCAATATTGCCGATCGTCTTCTGAGTTACAGTCAGCATTTGCCGATCGTCTGACTGGCTCTGCACTTACCAAACGCTTATAGCAAATGATCTGCTAAGCGCGAAACCAGTCAAAATGAGCAGCCTATATTGATATGTTGACTGGGGAACCCGATTCTGCTATAAGCACACAACACTTCTTTGATAAACAAATGACGAAAGAGTGACATCTAGGTATGGCATAATATAGGAAAGAAATAGAACATGAAATGGATGTCGTTGTCACCCATAATACTTTTCCCAACTGCGAATCGTTGTGATCCTCAATGGGATAGGCGGTTCCCAATCACTAATACCCCGAAATTGCAAACCGAAACTTCTAATTGGGGACTATAGATTTTTACAATGGGAGTATAATTGAATTAAGTTTTAGTTTATTAGATGAAACCACTCCAATGATCTATGGCTGCAAGAATGGTGACAATGGAACCACTAATTGAAATAATAAAGAAGATAGATTTAAGGATCCTCAAGTTGGACAGAAATTTATTTTCTGTAATGTTTTCCTTTCCCGGTAAAATGCAAATTGGCCGGTTAAAACTGTTAATCAGAGCATAGAGGCTCGCCAATGGATATCAATTGCGGTCCTCATGCATCCACCACTGACAGATCTAACTTTCGCTATATTTTCATTCTTTCTTCATTCTGAATTGTCTGATATGTACAGTAATAAACAACCGCACCCTTTTTATTATAAACAAGTTGATATAATGCGTCATCGTTCCACTAGTGGTGTCAGCAGGCGATTCACAGCGGGGACTTTGGACGCGATGTCAGGGTGTTCGTATCTCTGTCTCTCGCCAAAAGTGCAATCTTCCCCGGTGGACTCATTTGCGTTGTTTTCACGCAAAACGATGAGGTGTTTATTTTGCCGATATCATTTTCATATCAAGTTTCCATTACGTAGACACTGTGGAGACGGGTAGAAATCTCACATCTTGAGCTGTATTTGTATTTGGCCAAAAACCAATCTCTGTTTTCTTCCCAAATAATGAGTCTGCATGCTATTTTTCCCGAAGGTGGTCTATAATACACAAGAAAAGTGCAGGAACACGCAGTGTTATTCTTGTTCGCGGCGGATCATAACAAAGACATGCGATACGTTATAACAGGACTGTACCCAAATTTATAGAGCTGCTTAAGCACAACAAAGTAGCTAAGCACATCAAAATTATGCTCACCAGAATAAGGTTACCAGCCAAACTATCATGCCACTTGCACAATTTGTGACTGGTATCCTGCTCATTCCTGCTTAGCAGAAAATTGTCATGTAAAATTTGTCTGCTTAAACAGCTCTATGAAATTGAGCCCTGAATGATCCCCGAGAAACAATTGGAGGAAAAATCGACTGAAATTCCTACCCTTTGGAAATTTCACGATAATAGAGCTGTAAATAATGTGGTGCAACGTTTAGAACAAAGATCATTATTTTGACGCTAATGGCCCGTGTGCCCCTCATGCACCGCCCGCCTTCTTATGATTGTGTTATCATTGTGTTGGGGGGGTATACTTTTGCTCAAGAGGGGCAGTGGACCGTATAATGGGAACATTTGGGGAGCACTCTTTGTCAAATATCGGTCATGTTAGACAATAATATCAACTTAAAGGAGCACGTTGCCTTGGATTAGTCGAGTTGATCTTTGAAAAGCGTTCTGTAACCATTTGTTATAAAATGCATATGAGTAGAAAGATGTTGTAAAAGGTTTTCTTTTTACCTCGTCGACTTACACGGTCGGCCATTTATGGGAGTCAAATTAAAATAATTTTGACTCCCATAAATGGCCGACCGTGTTAGTTCGTGACGTAAAAGGAAAACCGTGCATTTGTGAGTGATACTTGTGTGGATCATTATATTCTACTTTTAAAACATCTTTCTAACCATATGCATTTCATACAAACGGTTTCAAGCGCTTTTTATAGACCAACTCGTCCGATCCAAGGCAACGTGTTCCTTTAACTTAGCACGGGACAAACGTTTGCTAAGCAGCACAAGGCCCACCCAAAATAGCTATAATCACAACCACTCTTTACTCCAAATAGTAATAATTGCTTAACAAATTAGTTATAACATTAATTGTTGTTTGAACACCTTGGGCTTTGTAAAGCACAAACTATTATCTTCGGTGAGATTGTGTATATTATGTCCGGTAAGAGTTATACCCATAACTGTATGTAATGACCACAGGCCTTTAAGCCCCAATGACTCATGCTAAAAATATTCTGGAAAAATTTCCCCTGGGAAAATAATATTATGAAATAATACGAAACCAAATACAGGAAAACTGGGTTATTGCAGCGCACTACCGTATTATGTAAAGATTACTTAAACTATGTTATTTTAAAGCGGTGATAATGAAAACGAGACTATGTTGTTATGGTAACACCACGCCCTCACACATCCATTCTTAATTTGAAGTAGGCCTGAGCAAAGGTGATTTTGGGGTAATGCTATAAAAACTACTTCTTATTATTTAAAAAATATATGCGTATATAATAATACACGTAAATACAAGGGGCTTACAGTGGATGCGTTCGTTTAGCTTCCCTGGGTCGACCCCGGTCTGCCCCGGTCGAATAGCTTTGACGGGGCTCACCCGGGTCAGCCCACATTGCCCTGCAGTGCTTGCGCTGCTTGTGAAGTGGGTCACTTGGGGGTGACCTGAGGTGCATGCCGTCACCACGAGGGGGCGAGTCGTGAGCCCTAGACAGAGCTAATCGAACGATCACACTCGCCGCGAGTGTGATCGTTCGATTGGCTCTGTCTAGGGCTCACCCGAGTGAGCACTGCGGGGTCGACCCAGGGAAGCTAAACGAACGCACCCAGTATTTCAGATTGGTATAGGTGCTGCAAAAGCAGGGCCCCAAGGTTAGAGTCACGTGTGAAGAACCGGGAATCCCAGCAAGGTTGTGGATTTTAACCAAGCTACCAAGCTAAGCCGCTAATTTGACAATGACTGTTTAAGTTTAATTGATTCACAATTTCTTGAGTTGTGAAACTTCATGTCATTAGACGTTAAATCAATGTTTATGAGAGAGATTGGCTGTTATCAGCTTGTTATATTCCCTTTTGACGAAAAGGTCATCTAAACAAACAAACAAACAAACAAACAAACAAACAAACAAACAAACAAACAAACAAACAACCCGTCCCACCCTCCTCACACCCCTTTACAAGCAAATCCCTCTTTATGCAATTCATTTCTTAATCAGAAGATCCATCATGTGTCATTGCAACCTCATATCACTTTTCGCTTCCTACGTCTTCGAAGACGTCATTGGACCTACCACATCGCAGCACAGCTAATGTTGTTTGCCAACACTTCAAGACCAACAAACGAGCAACACACAACCTCCGGGATCCCTAAAGCTAGCTTTGGGCCGTGTCTAGTCTGTTGCCGAATGGGAAAAACAATTTGGTGAGTAAATGGATGTTATGTTTTTGGACATAGTTTCTTGATTGTTCGTGACGTGAGTTCCTCGGGCTCTTTAGATAGGGAAACTCGAACCCGGGGAGCAGGTAGAGGTCTTAGCAAGATTGCGCCTCCTCGTCGCCGGTGTTGGTTTGGGTCCCGCGGGCAAGTCTTAGCAACACCGTGACTTGTAGGCTATACATACACTGCCTGAACCCAATTTCATAAAGCTGAAAATACAACTCATTTTATTTTGCTAAACAGAAATTGAGTGGTGCATCCGTAACAACAATGCAACCAATGTAATTTTGGCTGATAAAGCGTTTCTGCAAACAAGACTTTTCTGTGCTTATTTGTGCGTATTTGTGTGCTTATTATGCTTTATGAAACTTTACCCTGCTCTTGTCAAATGTAATTCACCCCTCACAATCCGTAATACTGCAGTTCTCGGATCTACTGTCGATTTCTAATAGCGCCTCAATTTTATATAGCGCCCTCTTGCGAAAAATGAGGGCGCTGACGGTCAGACTCTTCTATTTTTATCAGAGGGGTAGTAACTGTCTAGTATAAAATCAACAAAAGCAAAATGTTCCAAAGTAAAGTAGTTATTTCCCAAAATACGATCTCAACTTTTCATAAGTAGTCTTAAAATGCTCTTGAGTATTTCAAAATTGGACTGTGATTATGATTCGTTGTGAATTGTTTATTTTGTTCTTATTTTTGTCCCGAATTTTGATAATGAATTCGTCCGAAACTTTGGAAGATTACGTCACTTGCCTTCGTTCGCGCACGCGTTATGTACGCGTCACAGCTGTTTAATTTTTTTTTAGCAGACGACACAAAGAGTTCAAAATGGTGGAGAATGACGAAAATTTCAAATGGAAAAGGTTGAATGATCTACAAGAGTATTTGTTACGAGAAGAACAGCTAAAACAGATAAAAAGACGGTGTCTAAATGATAGAGGACAGGGGGATGAATGTGGACAATCAACACTGAACACTGGCCACGTCAAAAGGTACAAAAGAGGGAGAAATTGGGCCCAATTTTTAGTTTAGTGCTAATCCACTTTTGCATGCTTTGTATGGAATGTGTATACCCTTGTTGTGGATTGGCACTAAACAAAAACAGAAAACTGTATGAACAATAATGTGTATGAACAATGATCAGTGATGCAAGTCGACACAAAAAAGATTTAGTTGTGCACAGTACTAGTACTAGTATAGTAGTAGTACAGTAGTCTGGTAGTAAAAGTCTCCGGGGATAGGTTATTTTGTACACCACACCCGACAACCGGACAAGCAAGTAAACTGAAGAGTTCTTCAAAAATGAGGAATTTTCTGAAAATTGTAGTTGTCCTGTCTAGTGTAAAACTAAAACTGAATGGATGGTAGGATTTTAAGGCATGTCTACATTGGAAAAAAGGCAGTGGATATTTCATCAGCTCCTGGGAATTTTGAGGGAAAGTAAGGTTCGTAATTGCAGTCGGCAAATAAAAACTTTTGTATAATTTTACTGATGCAGAGTATTCAGTATTTTATGATCTCAAAAATGCTACTGGACCTTTTGAAATGAAGAGATTTAGTTTGACTGATTAAAACAATTGAATGGTTTCAAAAACTAAAGGTATGTGTTGTTTTTTTTAATTCTTGGCCTTTGCTTTTGGGATTTTAGCTCGTCCAACCAGTTTAATCTCATGATATTGCAGGGAAGAAGTGTTGAGGCGATTGGAGAGAATATTTGTGGACATAGTGACAAGTTTATCCAGCCATCGAGCACCAGTACTATCATACAACAGCAGGACTAGATGGGATAACATTCAGTAAGTAAATCCAGACTCTTATCAAGTTGTTGTCTTTTATTATTTATGCATTCTTAAAATCCAAAAATACTATGTTCAAAAGTACTATCTTCCAACCATTTAACGGAACACAATGGCTTGGATCGGTCGAGCTGGTCTTTAAAAAGCGTTTGTAACCGTTTGTTATCAAATGCATATGGTTAGAAAGATGTTTTAAAAGTAGAATACAATGATCCACACAAACTTGCCTCGAAATTGCGTGGTTTTCCTTTTACTTTACGAACTAACACGGTCGGCCATTTATGGGAGTCAAAAATTTGACTCCCATAAATGGCTGACCGTGTTAGTCAACGAGGTAAAAGGAAACCACGCAATTTCGAGTGATACTTGTGTGGATCATTGTATTCTACTTTTAAAATATCTTTCTAACCATATGCATTTCATAACAAACGGTTTCAAACATTTTTCAAAGACCAACTCGTCCGATCCAAGGCAACGTCTTCCTTTAAGTAGAATGAAATCCTGCAATTTGACGAAATTAATTCTACCATACTAAATCTTTTGGACCTCGGTTTGAATCACGGACCGGAGCCTTGCTTTAGATGGAGTTTCAATCCCTACCTGTTTTCCCTAGTTTTGGTGATTTCCTCAAACAGCTAAACTGGGAAAAAAGGTTCTTCATCGTCTTCTCTACACAGGTATCTTCAGGCCTACATGTCACAGTGCTGGTTGCTTTAAATAAAAATACAACAATAAAAGTAATTCAACACCTTGTTATCTTTTTTCCCTCCAACCAAAAGTGTGACCCACTTTGTATATTAAGAACTATCAAATTTAACATCAAAAGTCAATTGCAGTACCCACTTCTAAAACATAGGATTCAAACTCCATCTAGCCACCAGGCAATCTCGATGGTCAAGTTGGCATGACACTGCTCTAGAATCGCAAAGGTCATGGGTTCGAATCGAACCCGAGTAAAATGCCTGTGATTTTTTTCACAGGTTTCAGGTAAGCACTGAGTAAACAGTACTAACACATGGGCAAAAACCAAAATGAATATTCTTTATCCCTGATGCAAATTTAACAACTATTAAGAGCTATCTTATCATTTGATTCCTTAAGGTTTAATGATGATGTTGGACTGGAGATGAGAGACAATCCTGTTCTCACCGAGGTCCGATTTGATTCGGCGAATTCCATCAATAAGTTCGGTAAGTTTTTTTTTTTTTCACTAGAACAAAAATTTCAGCTGGTTTGGTGTGTCAATTTAGTTAGGTGTGTGCTGATGTATGGAGTTGACAAACTTGGTTGCCATATAGTGGAGCCGGAGTGAGCGTTCTACTGAGAAGATAAATCGTTCTTCTTGAGTGAGATGGATTTGATTTCATTGCTATTATTTTGTAGGCCTGTCATGGCCGAGCAGTTTAGATCATCACATTAAACATCTGGTGGTTTAGTCATCGGATTGTTGGTTCGAATCCCAAACAAGACACTTGTGTCCTTGAGCAAGAAGCTTTACTGTAATTGCTTCTCTCCACCCAGGAGTAAAAATGGGTACCTGCGAAGAGGTTGAAATTGCATATGAAAAATCCTTTGGATCCCTGGCAGCCTGGGGCTGTATACTCTCCAGGGAGCTGAGGAAGATTACAGGAATGTCATTGGCCCAATGACCAGGGCACTTAAATGTAAAGTGCATTGAGACGGATATTGTAAAATGCGCTATAATATAAGAACTAGTTTATATTATTATTATTTGTTATTATTATCTGTGACGTAGAACTGTCTTCAGTTTCTAGGAAAACAATAAGTGTTCACTTGTGACCAATCAAGTCATACCAATTATTATTCAAAATCTAAATCACACAAATGGTTTTTATTGACTTTAGGTGTTACTATGAAGGTGATGGCAATGTGTTACAAACTGGTACAGAGTAATACCTACTCAACAAAGAGGTGAGTCGCTTAAGATGTGATCTGCACATTTATGATCTGGGCCCAATTTCATAGAGCTGCTAAGCACACAAACTTGCGTAGCATGACATTTCTTCCCTGATAAACACAGGATTGTCAACCCAGTTTCCATTTTATGAGTTTCATTTTCAAGTGGTTTTGATTTCCAGGGATCTGTACTACAACGAACCCAAGCTGTTTGGGAGACAGTCGATGCTTGATGGTGTGTTGGAGAATATTTGCTGTATGCTGATTGTACCCAGGAGGTGCCTCCATGTGGTAAGGCATCATGGCCATTTTAAAAAGATTATACAACGATACCATAGAGTTAATAAGATCTAGAGGGCGCACTGGTTATGCTGCTTGCACAAACACGAGGAGAAACGCGCTAAATTTTGTACGTGCGTTGAATATGAAGTACACGTTTGAGTTTGTGTTTATTGAACGCTACGCGATGCTGTTTTGTCAGCTTACAAAATGGCGGCATGCGCGCATGCCGGGCCGCGTTTATATGCCAGTGCGCCCTCTACTTCTTATATGTAACTCTATGAAGGATACCTACCCTACAAATGATTCAAGAATTGAATGATTTGTAATCTAAGGGGCCATTCAGAATAGTCAATGTTAAAGATTTCTAACAATAGAATAACAGATTTCTAACAATAGCATAACAGTTTTAAAGAAGAAGACATAATACACAGCTGGCCGAGCTGGCAAGATTGTCATCATTCCTGAACTACAAAGTTGTTCTTCTTAAGCCAGGAAAATCCAATTAAGCAATTGATTTTGAAGACATTTGATCTAAGATATCTGGTTCATTTGAGGCATTATTTTTTTCTTCAGTGTATAAATTAAATTATGAAGCCATTCAATATTTAAAAATCGTATTTTGGGGTGGGCGGGTGGGTCAAAACAATTTTTAAAGAAGTCAAAATGTTTTAACATTGACTATTCTGAAAGGCCCCTTAGGGAGTGTCTGAATTGACGGCTATAGGTTTAATTTGCTCTGGCTGGATCGCTTCATCATCATTTCTGATCAGCAGAGTGTGGGTTCAAGTCTTGGTTGGGACTTGTGTCCTTTAAAGCAAGACTTAAAGACAGTGGACACTATTGGTAATTGTCAAAAAATAGTCTTCACAGTTGGTGTATCTCAACATATGCATAAAATAACAAACCTGTGAAAATTTGAGCTCAATTATAGTCGTTGAAGTTGCGAAATAATAATGATAGAAAAAACACCCTTGTCACACGTGGTAGTGTGCTTTCTGATGCTTGATTTTGAGACCTCAAATTCTAAACTTGAGGTCTTGAAATCAAATTCGTGGAAAATTACTTCTTTCTAAAACTACGTCACTTCAGAGGGAGCTGTTTCTCACAATGTTTTATACTATCAACCTCTCCCCATTACTCGTAATCAAGAAAGGTTTTATGATGATAATAGTGTCCACTGCCTTTAAGCTTTTATATGATATGAGGCAATGCATGGTTAGGTATCAATATATTATTTGGTTTGCGGTAACACCATGTGTAGATTTTGTTCATTATAGAGAACTGTCTTGCTATTAATTATATTCAACTTAAGCTTTTGTTGTGTTGGGGTTTTTTTCAGCTGGCTACATCCAAGGGTTTTATTGCAGGTGGTCTGAAGTTCACGGAGGTTGATGGGAATCACATTGATTGTAGCTCATCAAGAACAGTAAGTTGTACACAAAATTTATTTACAAAACTGCCAAAAACTGCTTAGGCATGGTAGGCTTTCTAATTTTGCCTGATTTCTTTCTTTTTTTTTTTTTTTTTGCCCTTGGGAAAATTCAGAAAAATTGTTACTAAATAGAAAGAAAATTCCATTAAAGCCTTCACCATAGTGTGCAGGTCAGCCCTTGTGCTTGATAAAATTGTCCTACTTTTTTCCCCAAGGAACAAATATCATGCCTGTTTTAAGGTAACTTGCTTGTTGAAACATACTCAGTTGTAAAATAAGTACTGTCTGTGAAGTACAGGACAGCCTCCTTACTCACAGCTTGTGTGGTTACATTTGTTTTTTACATGGCCTGACTGGGTGTGTATAGATTTTATTCTTCAATCCTTGTTTGTTGTTTTTTTGTGCAATATTTGCGGTGCTTAAACTTTTGCAAGCAGTGTAATTTCTTCTTTTTGGAGATTAATAAAGTGTCTTATGTCTTATTGAATGGAGTTGAACTTAATTGATTTGAATTGAATTGTGAAATGTTGTGAATGTTGCAACTGTGGATAAGGAGTTTTGCTTGCTTATATTTATTATGTTTCTTTGGTCTCTTTGCTTGTACTGTCACTATTATTGTCTAATTGATTCTGTCTTTTCTTATTTTGACTATGAAAATAATTGTTACGATGAATTCAATTGAAATGAATTTTTAACTGTTGTGAGGAGTTGTGCTTGCTTTTGTTTCCTAATTGTAAAGTGATTTGTGCATTTTGACATATGTGTCTCAAGTTGTTTGCCTATTGCTTTTATTTTCTTGCCTTGCAGGGTATTCTTGTTCCAGCTCATGTTGAAGGAATTAACAGTATCCTTTTTTTCTATCAATTATTTATTTTCCTTTGAGTTACTTTTAGTTACTCTAAATTACTCTTCAGTTACACTCAAATTACTTTAGTTACTCTTTGTTTCTCTAGGTTACACTTACACAAGTTACTCATTGTAACTCTTAGTTGCTCTAAGTTATCTCAAGTTAATTCTTAGTCACTGACATTTTGATCCCAGTAAAGTGTTTCAACCCTTTGAAGAGTTGTAGAATTATTACCCAACATGTCCATGATTTCTGAACAAACAAACATTTCTACAAGTGAATACATCCCCGATTCCCGTTGATCGTTTCCCTTAACAATGGATCCTCTACTAGACATTCAATCTAGAGCCCGCTTTATCCTGGTGGTTGAGAAAGATGCAACCTTCCAAAAGTTACTTGATGATGGGTTTCTTCAAGATTTAGCGCCTTCAATCATGATCACTGTAAGTGTCTCGCCTAACTTAATACCTTATAGACCTACTGTTGTCGCTTAATCAGACAGGAGTATCAAAATCTCCTTAAAGGGAAATTACACATTTTGTAGTCACTCTTAAAATTGATTGGAACAAAAACTATTAGTGTATAGCATTTTCAAAACATTTCACCTTGGAGTAATTTGGTTATAAAAGTATTTATTCAGTTTTTATGCGCTATACAAATTCAGTTTTTATGCGGTAAAATTTGAACCTAAAAAGTGTAACTGCAGTGAATTAATCAAACCTTCCAAAAACCAGATGTGCACTGTGCCTTTTTGTACATTCTAGATACTACTGACACAAACTGTTTTTGTTGTTGTTGTTGTTTTCTAGGGGAAAGGATTTCCTGATGTAAACACTCGCCTGATGGTTAGAAAGCTCTGGGATGTGCTACAAATACCTGTACTTTGTCTGGTTGATGCAGACCCTCACGGTAGGAATTTGTTTCTTAACTTTTGAATTTGTTTCTCACCTCAACCTTCCCAACAGTTTATTATATTGATACATTTTTTTAAATTTTATGTTTGTTTGTAGTTGCTGGGCACCTCTGAAAAACGGTGTTTCACTGTGAGGTCTCTCCAGAGTAAATAAGAAATAAATAAATAAATAAAATTTCGTTGACCCCAGAATGAATCCACGACCAAATATTTGTTCAATTTGTAATAATAATTGTATTGTGTGACTGTATTCTTCAGGTTTAGAGATACTCTGTGTTTACAAGTTCGGATCAAGGGTAAGACAGTTTTCTTAAATTCTTTAGTTTCATCTTACATTTGTTTAATCCATGGTATTTATGTGATCTCTTTAATTACTTCATTGTGCTCTCCACTTTTGTGATGTAAACTTTAGGCACTATCACAGTATGTGTGTTAATGTTTCATTGAAGATGTTTATGCTTTGTTTTCACCGGAGATGAAAAAAACGGAGTCTTAGAGCTCCACTCAAAAGAAAAAAAGAAACAAAAAGATATTTATTGTTATTGTTACCATTATAAACTCTTTCCACTTTATTCTAGAAGGAATTTCAAAGTTTTATAGACCATGTTTTCTACCTTTATTTTAAAACCCCCAAATTAGATGCTGAATGTCAGAATTAACACTTTTTTTAAATGTTTTATTTCAGTCTATGGCGTACGAGTCTCGCAGTCTAACCGTTCCCTGCATCCGATGGCTCGGTGTTCTACCCTCAGATATCCAGAGGTTACAGGTCTCAAGAGATGTCTTGATTCCACTGAATAAGTCTGATCTTCGGAAGGCCAAGGAGCTTATAAGAAGACCCTACTATCAACATCTCCCTGACTGGATGAAAGAGGTATGTGTACAGGGCCAAAGCACCGTATTGTTAACCGTGTGAGGGCGCTCTCAATAATATTTTTATCACTTCCGGGGGTATACGCGAATCGTCCTGCACAGTTTTAGTCAGCGCTCTGTCACTTTTGTTGGCCCTTAGTTGTAAGTTGCTTATAACAGCTCCGTTAAAGGTCTCATTGTCCGTGATGGATATGATGTCTGTGGTGGTAATGTGTTCAAGTATTTATCTTTAATAACTGTTTTGGGTTTGAAGGAATATACCCCTGGTTTAAATGAATATACCCCCTAAGTGTGCAAATGTGGAAATATTGCTATTGATTTCCCTTTTTCCTACAGATGCAAATATTGTTGGATATGGGTAAGAAGGCTGAGATCCAGTGCCTGACTGCCATCTCGATGGACTACCTGACCAAGGTGTATCTCCCAAACAAGATCAGGTATGGAGGATGGATTTAAAGGCACTGGACACCTTTCTTACTATCAAAGACCAGTATTCTCACTTGGTGTTTCCCAACAAGGTTTGGGCTCAATTGGTCATCGGAGTTGCAAGAAAATAATGAAAGAAAAAACTTGCTGCACAAATGTGTGTGCTTTCAGATGCTTGAAAATGACTTCATCCTGAAGTCGTTTTCAAATTCAAATGTTTTAGTAAGAAATCACCTCTTTCTCCAATAGCGTCCAGTGCCTTTCAGGGATATGTCATTTGAGGCAATTTACAGGCAGCCATTGACAGCAAATCTCTAGAAGAAGGACCTGTCACACACATTTTTCTAGGATAGTATGATCTGACAAATATATTGTGGAAATGAGTTGGTCATTTTAAATCAACGTTTTTCTTCTTCTTTTTGCCTTCACTCCCCCCCCCCCACACACACACTTTTTATTTAATGCAATTGTTTATATTGGCCCTACTTATTTAAATGTTTACAGTTGGTAACATTTCTGCTTTTGGTTTGGATAAGCTTTTTCTTTCATCTTCATGTACTTGTTTCTTTTTAGTTTTTTTTACGGTCAAATTGGTCAGTGCCTTCATCAGAGCCCGAAATACATTTTAATTATAAGTTTAATTTGTAGGACAAATCGTATCTCGTGAACTTATAGGATACGTTCACTATTTTTGTGTCATTTTGAAGTGAATAATTAACGTGACATGTTCACTTTATCCGGCACCAGCCAATGGACACTTCCACTTAAAACAGGAAGTTTATACATAATAAGTATAATAAATATATGTAATAAGAGTTATATATGACCAAATTTAATATATATATATTTAAAAAAACTATTTTCCAGTATGAAATATTTATGTTTCCACCAAACCCGTGTGTTCAATTTTATGAGTTTTTATGAACACTTATTTATAGTGTTTTAATTGCCTCATTGTTAAAATTGCCTAGCTATCAACAAATTAGTATTTATTCAACTTAAACAAAGTTACTCAGAGACTCATATGATATGCAATTTTACACTTGAATTATTATTTTATTCTGTTCTTAACCAAACTTGATAAACTTATAAAATCACCAAATTATAAAATGAAATTAAATATGAATTTAACTATTGGCAGACTCTATTTCCAATGCATGTTTTTCAGTGAGAGGAGTTGAAGGGGGAAAAAGGTCAAAAATTACTCACATGAGTCGTCCCCCCCCCCCATCCCCCCCCCCCAAAAAAAAAAACCTTTACGCCAAACCATCCTCCCAAACCCTAACTCCAATACCCATCACTACTCCTACCCTAATCCTAACAATACCCACTATTATTCCAAACCCTAACCCTTACCCCAACACTATCACAAACCATAACTCCCAACACCACCCAACCAAACCCTTATCCAAAACATAACCCCAAACCATTGTCCCTACAAACCCACATTATCACAACCTATCATAACCCATAAACCATAATCACTGTAGACGTCCACAAAAGGAATAACACACAAGACTAGAAAAGTCAGAATTCTAAGCTATAATTTTTTGTTCCTTTATTTCAAACCATTGATTATCATAAAATGTATCCATTTATAGCCATATCAACAATATAATAAAAGCAACATTTACATAATATTTAAATATAATACAAAAGAAATTGCACAGTGTAAATCAAATATAGTATAATAATATGTATGTCATGGGCAGATTCATAAACCTTATCAAGGTGGCACCTGATACATACTGAAGGTGTTTGTGAGGAAATACCCAGCCAGTTTAGACGTCATAAAATGCCTTTCTGATACCAAGAACAAATCAAGATTTGTTTTACTTGAATTTCCAGTTCATTTTGGGGAAAAAATGGCATATTTTCCTTTTCATGCATTCATATTAAAGCAATTTCCCTCTTCAGCTCAGGCTGTATACTTCCCAGGGAGCTGGGAAAGATTCAAAGAACTATATTTTCTCAATGACCAGGGGTGGATTTCACGAAGAGTTAAGACTAGTCTTATCTCGAGTTTGGCTCATCCTAACCCCTTCTCATGCATTCATATTAAAGCAATATATTTCCCTCTTCTAGCTCGGTCTGTATACTCCCCAGGGAGCTGGGAAATGTTAAAGGAACGTTATTTTCACAATAACCAGGGGTGGATTTCACAAAGAAATTATCACAGATTTTTATCGAGTTAGAACGAGTTAGCCTTAAGTTTTTAATATCTCCTAGGACTCTAGTCCTAAAATAGGACTAGGACTAGTCCTAAGTTAGGACTAGTCCTAACTCTTTGTGTAATCGACCCTAGGGCACTTATGCAAAGCGCATTGATTCGCAATCGTAAAATGCGCTATAATATAAGCACTTTTGCTATTATTTAGTACAAGGGCTTAATTCCTTACATATTGTATAGGTCTTGATTTTTCGAGAATGAAAATATTTTAGTAGGCCAACAAAAATCCATATCAAAGTATGAAGTATGTCACGCCTAGATCATACAAAGAGCAGTGTTGTAGGTCTCAAGACTGGTCTCTGCGGAATCAGTCTCGTACCTTCATCCAGGTCAACGCCTTGAACACCCATCAGGGTGGATATGTGCGCATAACAAGTCTTATTATTTTATTATTAGGTCTTGGTCCCAGACCATCAGGTCTCGATTACAACACTGAAAGAGACTTCAACAGCTCAAAACACTGCAGCTAGTATACAAATAATACACAAGTTTACAAGTCAGATAGTCTAAAAATGGTTGGTATGTTGTATGCATACTCAATAAAATTAAAAGACAACATTATGTTAAAGGTTGACATCAGTTCAACTTACAAATACTGTTGAAATGACCCATAGTTACCGATTGTCAAAAGTTGTGTAGAAAACAGACTTATGCACATTCTTTCTAAATGTTGACCCCTCGATCTGTACAATGATCATTAATTCAAGTATTTTAGTGTTGCATAAAAGCACTCAAAACACTGACCCTGCCCTCTCCCCCAACTGAAAAGCAAAGAAGGGCTTTAAAGACAGTGGACACTATTGGTAATTGTCAAAGACTAGTCTTCACGGTTGGTGTATCTCAACATATGCATAAAATAACTAACCTGTGAAAATTTGAGCTCAATCGGTCATCGAACTTGCGAGATAATAATGAAAGGAAAAAACACCCTCGTCAAACGAAGTTGTGTGCGTTTAGATGGTTGATTTCGAGACCTCAAGTTCTAAACCTGAGGTCTCAAAATCAAATTCGTGGAAAATTACTTCTTTCTCGAAAACTATGGCACTTCAGTGGGAGCCGTTTCTCATAATGTTTCATACCATACAACCTCTCCCCATTACTCTTCACCAAGAAAGGTTTTATGCTAATAAATATTTTGAGTAATTACCAATAGTGTCCACTGGCTTTAAGGTCGTTATGATATAATACCCGGTCACTTTGAAGCTCACACAAAAGTGCTCTTTTATAAAACTGATTAGTACTGAGGTTTTAAAAGTGATGTTTGAATTCCCAAATCGCTATTGTATAGACAATCAATTTGAAAACTTCCGCGGTGTCTCTAAATGAAAACCGCAATCTAAATCTTGTTACAAACTATTACTTCAAAGAAGTATGGAAATATTTGTTTGTACTGTTACAAATTGGTTCGCTCAGATTCTTTCTTTTTTTATGTTTTGACAATTTTCTTTGTATATTTCCTGTCCCTGTTCATTTTTTACTGTTTGATGCATCATTCTTAACACCCTTGCCTAATAAGCCTCATTTTTTAACTTCCTTTCTTTTTTGCTTTTGCTCTAGGTTTATTGAACTGTATATTGTCTTTCCTTCAAACAATCTGTTTTTTTTGTTTAAACATTTCCTAGCCCTCTTCATATTACTGTTATTACATCATTCACTGCACCCTTGCCTTAAGCCTCATGTTTTAACCTTTTTCCTTTTGTAGAGGTTGATGGACTATATCTTGTCTTTCCTTAAAACATTATGTCTTAGAACTTTCTTTTACTTTTGGGGGGGGGGGGGGGGAAGCTAGAAAGGGGGGACATTGAATGTACCTTCTCTAAAGGAGGGTTCTAGAAACATTTCCTGTGTACTATGCCAGGACCCATTTCATCGTACTCCTGCTTGCTGATCCACATCTGCTGGAACGTCGAGAGCGACGACAGGATTGAGCCTCCGATCCACACCGAGTACTTCCTCTCCGGAGGGGCCACCACTTTCACCTTCATGGAGTTTGGAGACAGGACCGTCAGCTCGCGCTGCATGCGGTCGGCGATACCGGCAAACATGGTGGAGCCTCCAGACAGGACGGTATTGGCGTAGAGGTCTCTGCGTATATCGACGTCACATTTCATTATACTCTGATAGGTCGTTTCTTGTATACCACTTGACTCGATGCCGATGAATGAGGGCTGGAACATCAACTCTGGGCATCGGAAACGTTCATTCCCTGGAAGTAAAGACATGAGACATTAAAGAACAGTAATTGGAACTACAGCAGGAGACTTTTACGGACACAGGCTGACAACAGCACTGTGTGCATGATCAGAACAAGGTAGCAGCACTTTGTATGATCAAAACAATGCAGACAATGGAGATTATCTTATCATACTTCCTGCGAATGCGAAGCGAATGTTGACGTCACACAATTCGCAACGAATATTCCCAACAGTTCAGCTCTGCTCAACTCACTTGCGAATATCGCTGCGAAACGGCGGGTGTGACGTGAAATTCACGTCAAATTCGATTTGCATTCACATTCGCCGGAAGTATGAACCGGGCTAAAGTCTGACTTCACCATGCATTCTCAAAATGATTGAATTCAATTAAGGGACCAGGGGTCGATTTCACAAAGATAGTCCCAACTAAGGACATAGTCCTCTGGGGCTTTTTAGGAGTTATTTAAAAAAACTTAAGGCTAGTCCAAAGTTAGGATGAGTAACTCGAGATAAGACTACTCTTAACTCTTTGTGAAATCCAAGTCGCCCCCAGCCATTTCACATACAGCCTCGATACACCTCCATGAATGTCAAATAATGAAAGTAACAGTCCATCAAGCGACAATCAAGAGAAACGCAATGGTAGCATTGATAGCAACCCATTGCCGGATTGTCACTGCCTCTCAGTGCAAAAGGTCTTAGAACCAACACTATACTCATCCACCTAAAAATGAAGTCCTGATCCACTTACCTATAGTAATAACCTGCCCATCTGGGAGTTCATAACTTTTCTCTATCGCTGAGCTTCCAATGCTTAGCTTCATTTCCTGTTCAAAGTCTAACGAAACGTAGCACAACTTCTCCTTGATATCGCGGACTATTTCACGTTCAGCTGTAACAAAGAGTCGAGGAGAAAACTTTTTGTAAATTTAGACATACATACATCCAATACGATTCATTTCACAGAGGCACTTTCTAACACTTTCTAATCCGAGACCTTGTGTTTGCATAATCTCGTTTCCAAGTTAAACACCTATTCTGAGAAATGTATCCTTGTGGCGCATTCTTTTGTTCTTTCCTTATTCCTTGCACCTTATAGATTCCAATAGACTTTGCGCACAAATTTCTAGCAACCCTGTCTTCTAGCAACCCTGTCTTTAAAATTCCCCTATGGAATCCTTTTGTTTTCTTGCTTTTGTTTTGTCCTTGGTTTTCATAAGGTATCGAAAATAAGCACACCCGTAGGAAACGCCAGTTATTCTAAATAAGCCTCTGCCCTTACCAGTTGTTGTGAAGGAGTAGCCCCTCTCCGTCATTATCTTCATCAAGTAGTCCGTCATGTCACGCCCGGCCAGGTCCAGCCTACATATCGCATGGGGTAAGGCGTACCCTTCATAGATGGGTACAGTATGGGAGACACCGTCACCAGAGTCCAGGACAATCCCGGTGGTGCGACCTGATGCATATAGAGAGAGAACGGCCTGGATGGCGACGTAGGCTGCGGGACAGTTGAACGTCTCAAACATGATCTGAAAAACAGAAAGTATGAACACTGTTTAAATTTCCTACTTGTGAATTGCTGCGTCCTTCAGATGGGACGTAGCTGTGCACTTACTGTAAAGAGAGGGGGATTTGCCCATACATGCGCTCCTGATGGTTAGGGTATGTCGTGGTCAAGCGGGTAAGAGCACAGGACTCTGGTGTTTCTGATCAGCAGAGTGTGGGTTTGAGTCCTGGTTGTGACATTTGTATCCTAAAGCAAGACACTTGACCATTATTGCTTCGTCCTTCAGATGGGACGTAAAGCTGTTGGTCCTGTGTGTTGTGTAAGGCACACAAAAGAAAACAGAAGTGAGTTCTCCCAGGTGTTCCTGGTTAGAATGGCAGCATGTTATAATGGCAGCATGTTGTGCCACAGCACCTTGTAGACCATTTAGTGGTGCTGTAAAAAAATGGGTCTCATATTTCAAAACGTAGCTCCACATGCCATTTAGGAATTAGAAAAACACTGAATGAATATGTTGGAGCGCCGTGAGCGTTGTTGAGTGATGAATTTGACGGCTTTATGGGTGATACACATAATATGTTCCCCAAAGTTTTTGCTTGGCAAAAGATAAGTTAATGTCTTCTTATTCATAGCCACCCATGCCTACCTGAACCATTTTTTCTCGGTTGCCTTTTGGATTCAGCGGGGCCTCAGTCAATAGTATGGGGTGCTCCTCCGGAGCCACACGTAGCTCATTGTAGAAGGTGTGGTGCCAGATTCGCTCCATGTCATCCCAGTTAGTGACGACGCCATGCTCGATGGGGTACTTGAGGGTCAGGATACCTCTCTTGTTCTGGGCTTCCTCACCAACGTAGCTGTCCTTCTGTCCCATGCCGACCATTACACCCTTTTGAAGAGACGAGATACAGATTTTTTACTACATAGAAATAATAGTGGATGGAGTGGAGTATTAGAAGCCTAGGAGAGCTGAGAAGAGCAGCGATTGGAAGAGATCAGGTGATGGCGGCGACTACAGGAGTGTGCCCCCGTTACAATTTGAGGATGAGGCAGCCACGGACGCAAGTTTTGCCGAATGATGATGAGAAATTATACCAGATTATATGATTTTCTGTATTTCTTCATTCCCTGGTTCGAATCCTACTTTAACCTTATATGAAGCATTAGAATTGTTTTCATTTTGTATATTTTGTCATTTTTGTACCCATCAAAGTAACTTGGCAAACTCTCACTTGGGATGTAAACACAAAGCTGGCAACAGCCAAACTTCTCTCATACAAAAATTGGTTTCACCATGTCTATGATTTTGAGCTGCACAAATCAAGAAATTGTGATTCAGCAACTAGACGACCATTGTGAAATCAGTGATTGGCCGAGTAGGATTTGAACCCACAGCCTTGTGATTGCAAGTCCTGCAGTTCAACCACTGGATCATGATGCTCAGTTTTTTTTTTCTTTCTACCTTTCACATCATCATTTGACCCCTGTTCCAATACCACTTGTAACCATTCACATTAGTTCTCTCTCCCCTTCACTTCTGTGGACCTTCGAGTCCCGCTTCAAACCATTAGAGCATTCAATCCAAGTGGGTTTTTTCTGGTCCTTTTCATCTCTGTGAGGACCCCGGTTCGAATCCCTCCATCAGAGCATTCACAGTTTCTCAGTGTTTTTTTTTTCTTCCCTTCATCTCTGTAGACCCTGTTTAAAATTAACCAAAACCTTTACGGCCTTCACACGGCTCAATGGTTACTTCTCTCAACCTCTGTGGACCCCAATTCAAATCCCACTTTGAACCATTTCAGCATTCACACTGACTCAATGGTTACTTCTCTCATGTTAACATCCTTGGGCCCCGGTTCGATTCCCACCAGAAGAGCATTCACATTTTGCTCAGTGGTTTCTTTTTCCTCTTTCATCTCTGTGGACCCCTTTTTTGCTGGCAAATACTCCTTGATGAGCATCACTGAGTGGACGTATAAGCGCTCTATATAAGAAGCCACTACATGTTTGATTATTGTTATTATTATGAAATTACCTGATGACGAGGCCGACCCACAATAGAGGGAAAGATAGCTCTTGGTGCATCGTCGCCCGCAAATCCGGCTTTGCACATCCCAGATCCATTGTCAATAACTAAGGCTGCATTCTCTTCATCACCCATATTGTAGTAGATCTGTGGGATGTATTAATTGACGACACCATAAAGCCTGGTTCATACTTCCCGCAATTATTGCGAATGAGATACGATTGTCGACGTCACAAATTTGTAACAAGTATTTCGCAGCAACTGGCACAACTCAAACTTTCGTACAAATATCGCGGCAAAAAATGGAGTGTGACGTCAAGTTCACATCAAATTCGCATCCCATTCGCATTCGCAGGAAGTATGAAAAGGGCTAAGTAAGCATTAATAAATTTATTAGATTGCTTAATCTGTTAATCTGGGGTCATGGTTTCAAATCACGCGCGAGTCAATTTGTCTCCACCCTAAGCTATTTTAAATTTACCCAGTAAATTTTCACATGTAGTTTGGAATTTGATATTTGAAATAAAAAGACATACCCCTTTACGGAGATCCCTCTCCTGCCACTTCCAAAGTTATATCAAAAACTGGGTGTGGTCCCAGGCTATACAACAGTTACAGGTTGGCTTCAAAGGCACTGGGGTGGATATCACAAAGGTAGTCCTAACTTGGGACTAGTCCTAGGCAATGCTAAGAGATAGGACCAGTCCTAAGTTAGGATGAGTTACTGGTCCTAACTTAGGACCAGTCCTATCTCTTAGCATTGCCTAGGACTAGTCCTAAGTTATGACTACCTTTGTGAAATCCACCCCAGTTGTCAAAGACCAGTCTTCTCACTTGGTGTATCTCAACATACGCATGAAATAACGAGTCATATTCACAGTTTTTTTTTTTACAAAATTAAAAATCTGATTTAAATATAATTTTCTTGAAAAAGACGGCACTTCTCTACATCTATACATCAGTAAGAGGCTTAACAACATCATGTTGTCTCTCCCGAATGCAATAGTTCAATCATTTAAAAGCTCTGGACGCTGTTGGTAGTTACTCAAATTAATTGTAAGCAAAACAACTAGCTTGGTAACTAGCAATGGAGAGCTGTTGATAGTATAAAACATTGTGAGAAACAGCTCCCTCTGAAGAAAAATAGTTTTTGAGAAAGAGGTAATTATTTTTACTCAAATATTAAAATACTTCAGGCCTGAAGCCTTTTATTATATTGAGACCAATTAAAAACTCACTCTGTGTTAGTGAAGTTAATGACTATCCTACAAGCTAAAGTAGTAGTCCCAGCCAATTTTCTATACTGTCCGGCCAGGTAGTATTTGAAAAGCAGGACTTATCTTTTAAAAACTGAGAAGTCTCCCGAAAATCTGAAAATCAATTCAGCGGTAGTAGAATATATGGCAAGACATTTCAAGAACAAATCTACCTGACAAATAGGCACACACATGGTGTTACCGCAAACCTAGATTTTAAGTCTATATATTGATACCTCACCATACAATGCCTCAAAGACAATGTGTACATTCAAATCATGCTTACTTCGGTTGAGGCAATAAAATTTGAATTTGACAGAATGATTGGGAATTTGTATCGAGGTAAACTTTTTAATCACAGCTTTTAGATTGAAACTAATAGTTTTTAAATATTTATTATTTATACATCAAGTACTAACCCACAATTGAGGTAAAATTTCTGAAAAATTAGGATAAAATAGAACCACTCCAGTCAATTTGTCATTGTTCAACGCAAATGTTTTAAAATTACCCATTCTGCGCATTATACTTGTCTCTAAATTGCAACCATTTCATATTTGTCAGTTTGCGAAACAACCCAGAATAAAGACTCTTTTAATTTTGTTTAAAAGAATTCCTGAAAGAGTACTTACAATTCCAAATCCTATGCTCCGGACAAATCTGCAAATCCTAACCGTCTCCACCGATCTCGTCAGGTAAGTATCCCAAACTTCCAGCTCCGTCCGCACAGCAATCCACATTCATCTGACACCCCAGTGTCAAGCAATCACATCTTTTAATACCCCCCGTTTAATAACTTGACGCCTCTCTTGAGTTGACACGCTTGGTTCTCAGCTCTACAGGGCGAGTGGGGCAGAGGGGATGGGGGGGGGGGGGGCTGGGATCTTGAATGGCACACTTCCATTCCATTTCCCTTTGTTTATAATAACAGTGACTTGAGATGTGTTAATTAATTCTGAGATGATTATTCATGGAAATGCGATGGAGGCAGGTGGCTGCGCAGCTTGAGTAATAGACTGCCATCGCAGAATCTGCTGGGGGGTGGGGGGTTCCAAGTCTTGACTTTCATTTCTTTCTTCTTCATGGACGAGTAGGGGTTAACCCTGGTGTTTCTGGTTCGGATAGCACCTTTATTTACAGGTTTCCTCAGGCTTGTGATGAGCTACAGTGATTAAGTTCACTTATGAGACATCTTTAGTTTGCAACAAGAAATATATAGTAGTTTACAATAATAAGTGAATATAATGTCTAGCTTTCGTTCCTCTGGAGCTCTTAGAGACTTTCTTTTGGCACTATAGAAATGCAGTTGTTATTATTACTATTATTTTTATTATTAGCTGGATTAAAGACACTGGACACTATTGGTAATTGTCAAAGACCAGTCTACTCACTTGGTGTATCTCAACATGCATAAAATAACAAACCTGTGAAAAATTTGAACTCAATTGGTTGTTGAAGTTGAAGTTGCGTGATAATAATGGAAGGAAAAACACCCTACCCTTGTCACACGAAGTTGTGTGCTTTCAGATGCTTGATTTCAAGACCTCAAAAACATATTCTGAGGTCTCGAAATTAAATTCAAATATTTTCGTGGAAAATTAATTCTTTCTCCAAAACCATGTTACTTCAGACAATGTTTTATAATGTCAACAGCTCTCCATTGCTCGTTACCAAGTACGTTTTTATGCTTACAATTATTTTGAGTAATTACCAACAGTGTCCAGTGCCTTTAAGTATTTTTTATCATCACTCACTGAATAATTACCACGGGCAAGTGGGCTTGGATACTAATGACTATATGGAGACATTTCACAATGCCACCAATAGACCATTAAGGAATTGGCCAAGGCCAATACATGAAATAAAAAGAATCAAAAAGTAGGGTCGGGTGCACTTTCTGTGTAATTTATTTCCTTTGCATGAATAATCCAGTACAATTTTGCAAAAAGGAGTTTAGTAATAAGAAATAACCTGTAGAAAGGTGTTAAGCAAGACATGTGCAATGTTCATTTCCTTACACACATTTTGTAACTTTATTGTAACAAATTGTAATGCCAACCTCGGAGATAATCTTGTCAAACTGCAAATGAAAATGGGACGCATTATACTGCAAGCTGACCCTCGAAACCCTACTGGGTCCAATTTCATGGCTCTGCTTACCGTAAGCAAAGAATCGGCGCTTACGGAAACGGGGAATTCTGTGCTTACGGCAAGCGTATTTCACAGATGAGCGGCGAATTTTGGCTTCTGCGCATGCGTACTTCATGTTACTATGCATTCTAGGCTTACAAGGCTAGCGCAGAAATTCGTCGCTTGCACGTAAGCGGGAATCACAATCGTAATCGCAGAATTGTGAGGTAAGCAGAGCCATGAAATTGGGCCCAGATGTTGTATTTTCGAAATTTAGATGGGTTTCAAAAAATGAGCCAACCTTGACTTCATTTACTTCTAGGTACTGGCGTTTACGGAGTCGTTGATTTATTTTGCATTATTGGCTTTTTGTTGCCTTTTCTCTCTGTTTTGTTCCTGGTGGTATAGAGTGCTGTTGGTGCTTTTGTGGGGGTTGTTCTTTATACATGTGTATTTGTTTATCTCTTGTTTTGCTTTTTCTACAGGGCGCCCAGGGAGAACAGTGTTTTTACACTGATGGGGCTAACCTGTATCAATAATGTTTAATAATAATAAATAATAATAATTGTTTCCAATAACGGTAATGAATGCTAACATTCATTGCGAAAACATGCCACCAGACTATTATTTCATCCAGCCTCAGTTTGGTTACAATGAGTTGGAAAGGAGTAAAATCAAGATGGCCACACCGTGATAAACGTCTATAATATAAAATAATATAGAAAACCCAGACAGAACATTGACATCATGTCAGTGTTGAGGGTTAGGTTTAAATACATTCTGGGCCCAATTTAATAGCGTCGCCAAACTTTTGGGCTAACTGTAGCAGAAAATTTTGCTAAAGCAGAGCAAATTAATTTCACAGGTTAGCAATAAAATAAAATAAAACAAATCAATAATAAAGACTTGTAATGCGCACATATCCACCCTGCTGGGTGTTAGGCGGCCATCTTTGCGTCTTCACCATGGATTTGCATAGTGATGTCAATAATTTCATACAGTAAGCACCGGAAGGTTAGCAAGCCTTTTCTCGTGCTTGCCGTTAGCAGCGCTATGAAATGGAAATCGCACAGTAATTAAGCAGCTCTACGAAATTGGGCCCTAATCAAATACGTAACTTGACAAATACGTAAAAGTACATACAAATAAGTCTTTTATTTTTATATCAACTAAAAATAGCGCTTGTAATAATAAGTATAATACAAGTAAATTTACAGTGTTTTTTTTTTTCTGTCTCGCAACTTTGTCTATTTTACTCACGATCCTGTACCCAGTATACGTATGAAGCTTTGATATGCCGAGTCTAGATCATGGAGAATCTGTCTGATTTGGTCTTCATCTAGTTCATCTGATGCCCTCATGGATGACATGGTTTTCAACCTGAGACAAACAAAAGATTATAACAAAAATAATATTAAAGACACTGGACACCTTCGGTAGTTGTCATAGACCAGTCAAAATAAAAAAGCTGTGAAAATAACAACAACAAAAAAACCATGAAAATTTGAACTCAACTGGTCATCAAAGTTGTGAGATAATAATGGAAGAAAAAACCCACTGTCACGCGAAGTTGTATGCTTTCAGATGTTTGAATTCGAGACCTCAAAATCAAACCCAAATATTTTTTTAGCGAGAAATAACTTCTTTCTGGACATCTGTGGACAATGTGTTTTGTCCTCAAAAAGTACCCAGAATTAAAAAAACGTTTTCTTTCAATGCTAAATTTAACCCTGTGTTGATGTGATTTATCAGGAAGGAAGGTCCCAATATAAATTAAGATATATTTTTGCATTAAAATTTACCCCAACAAATATTTTTGGAAATTTCACAGGTGGTGGCATTTCCATATTGATGACATTTCAGACAAACTACTCATGCCTGATCGCATCACGTACAAAAAAAATGCCTCTGAGGTTTACCTTGTGTGTGAATGGTTTATAAGTCTGAAATTCCATTCACATGATAACAAAGTCAGTTAAGATGCTTTAAAGACACTGGACACTATTGGTAATTGTCAAAGACTAGTCTTCTCGCTTGGTGTATCTCAACATATGCATACAATAACAAACCTGTGAAAATTTGAGCTCAATCGGTCTACGAAGTTGCTAGATATTAATGAAAGAAAAAACACCCTTGTCACATGAAGCTGCTTTCAGATGCTTGGTTTTGAGACCTCAAATTCTATCAAATTCGTGGAAAGTACTTCTTTCTCGAAAACTACGTCACTTCAGAGGGAGCTGTTTCTCACAATGTTTTATACTATCAACCTCTCCTCATAACTAGGTTTTATGATAATAATTATTTTGAGTAATTACCAAAAGTGCCTTTAAAAGAGGGCCCCAAGGTCAAATCCAGTTTGTGATACACCCATGTACCAAATTATTTGTCTGGAACTTGCTGGAATATTCTCTGGAACAGAGATTATTTTTAGTTCGCTCCAGAATGTTGACGATACTCAGCTGAACATATCGCTCTACTGAGCCACTTCACTGAACCATGAACAAGCTTAAAACAGTTTTTATTGATAATAAAAATCGTTTGACCACAAAGTGAAGTGAAAATCATCTGTTTACGTCATCGGAACTGAATCTGTGTCCAACAGCATTCCTTTACAAATGCTTTCTAAAAAATATGCTGTATTCAATGCATCAATGCAAGGAGATTTTGTTTTTCAAATTCAGTTTGCAATCCAACCATGCTCCTATAGAAACGATTTGTTGTTATTGAAAATAAATATCATTCAATCATAAAGTGAAGTGAAAATCAGGACCTGAATCTCTGGCCAACAGCATTCCTGTAAAAATGCATTCTAAAGCTATGCTGTATAAAGCATCAATGCAAATCCTTCAGTATTATAATAAACCATTTGAAGCCCTCCAGGGAGGGGGGGGGGAG